>NW_024359832.1:2946413-3088811 GCF_014805655.1 Passer montanus | reverse complement strand
TGCTGCCCCCGGAGCGCTCCGGGCGCCGCTCGCCTCCCGCCCGGGCACTGCCCCGGCGGCTCCGCGCAGCCCCGCACCGGCCAGCCCGGCGGGGAGGGCGGCCCCGGGATGCCCCCGGAGAGAGCAGGACCGATCGCTGCCCTCAAGAAGGCCGGTATCATCGAGGTAGCCGGGAGTCAAACGGCTCTCTGGGTACGCAGCAGCGTCGCTGGGAAACATCGAGGAAGTGTCCTGGCTACTGAGGCCATGAGGCCCCGCCGCGCCGTGCCCGTGCCATCAGGGCGCTCCTTTCGCCCGTAGGAAGCGGTCGGAAAACCCGCCCTTCCCCCCAGCGAATAAGGGCAAATATTTGTGTCTCGGCCAGCTGCACAAATGCTGAGATACTGTCCCTTTTTTTTTTTTTTTTTTTTTTGCGAGGAATTACTCGCGTTGTTCTACCAACGGGCTTCCCCCGCAGAAGCAGCCTGGCTCCCGGGCAGCGTGCGGGGCAGGGCAAGCTGCCGCCAGCCCTTCATGGCATAGAGAGCGCTTGGACTGCTCTGGCCATTGGATGTTCGCTTTGATTTCATGGAGTTCCCGCAGGCGCCAAGCTGCAAGGTTTATCGCAATGCACTGGCAGCGAGGCGGTGTAATAAGATAATTCACAACATCATCCTCAGAAAACTGAGCCGCTACTGGGACTAGCCAGGATTTCATTAATACAACAGGTCTGGTGGGGGGAAGTAACAATGTATTTCTAAACAATGCAAAGATCTGGGAGCCAACGTTAACAGAAACAGTACCAAAATTAACATTTTAACTGGTTAAAAAGTAACTACATTTTCTGTTAAAGTGCCTCAAAGCTTCCAGGCTTTAAAGAAAAATGGGGTGGGGGGGGGAAGAAAAAAAATACATAAAGTGTGATAAAATAACACAAGATTTGCAAAACAGTATTAGAAAGAATCTTGCAGTTAACATTCTCCCACTGTTAAACATAAGCCTGTCATGCAAGTACTGTATTATAATAAGCATTTCCAAGAAAACCGGAACTGAGTGAAAAGTACAAAGAACAAATGCACCAGCATAACAGTTGTAAAAAATTCTATTAGAAGTTCAAAGTTCTGTACCACACTTTGTATGATTATAGTTTATTGCACTAAAAGCCCCCTCCATGTTCAACTATTTATGTCCATGTGTTGCATACCCTTAAGACGCATAATGTACATCAACTTGGAGAAACTAGTAGGCAAAGAAAGCAGGAGAGGAAAAGATAAAGGCATCCTGGTAGCTGAGGTTAGTTCTTCCCTGCAGCTTTAAGAATTTTGTGGCATTAAAATACAGGTTTTTTTACTGTACTTTTAACAATTGTATCACAGTCCAAACATGGGTGATACAGCACCTAACATGACAAACAGGATTCATTGCTGCTGGTGTTGTGCATCATTTTAGACAACTGACTGAAGCAAAGTATGTCACAGGTTGCTTCTGATTTTGAAGCTATTCTGAGTTAGGGGCTCGGTGATCTTCACAATAAATGCAGGTAGGTGAGACAAGAGCAGCAGAACCCCACCACCAATAAAAATCAGATCACTGGTATTTAACCCTGGGCACTGGAACTTTACAGGATGTACAATCACTTTCAGACCCAAATGCTCCTTTACCTGCCAGCTTTACAAAATAGCTGTAAGGATTAGTTAACATGGAAAGTAATTTTCAAAATACATTACAGTACCAGTTAATATTAATGGCAATCATTATCTGTGTGGGTAAAGTCCTTACTAATTGAGACTGACTATCAGCTCCTCAAAGACACCCACTCTTGGTTCTTGCTGATGTGCTAGAATGCTTCAGGCAAATAACTGATTCTTTGTTTGCCACCAGTTGTAGCAGTTACAACAATGCTCTTTTTTTTGGTATGAGGCATTGTTATTTCCTCATTAGGGAGGGATTTTTCCAAATACAGTCCTGTTAACTCTTGGCAGCCACCAGAACCTCTCAGCTGTTGCATTTTACTGTATTGTCCAGAGCACCAAACAAAAACCAGAAGAAAAAATAAATCACCATTCACATTGTTATTGTACTTGAGCACATACCCTTCCAGTACTTGCTTTGGAGACTCTCCTTACCAGATCAGTGTTTACTCCAACTCTTTCACATATCTAACAGTATTAGTTGTATCTCATACAGTATTGTAAAACTTATTTCTTAGGCCACCTGTGTTTTGCAGTGGAGTTGTATAAAATCTGTCACTGACCATTAACAAGGGGAAGAAAAAAAATTCATCAGAAACATGAACTTTTAAACCACTTGACAGACTGCACAGAGATCACCCTAATAATTCTTTGAGCTCCACTTTCAAGAGTTCTGAATATTCACCACTTTGCTTTGCAAAGTACTGCAATTAGAAACCATGTGACTTTCACACCTTCCAACTTGTTAACCTAAGTAATCAGTTCATCTTAAAAGAATCTCATCATTTGAAAGTTTTCATTTTTCTTTTGAGGCATCTCCACAAGAAATAAGTTCCAATTTCTAAAGGTTAACTATCAAGGCTTTTTGTTACAGTATTTTGAATCTTAAATATCTTCTTCATTCTTACACGATACTAAGTCATAAAAGATAAAAAGTTTAGAGACACAGATATGTGAGTTTTAATACTTGTAAAAATAATTTTGACTCCTAAAGTGGCCCAAAAATATTCAACTTTATGCTATTAAAAATAATCTATTATTTTTGTATTTAAAACAACACAGAACAGCAATTATAAAATAGCTGCTGAAGTGTCAAACCACCATTGTGCCTGTTGTTAAAATGAACAGTTCAAGATCCCTGTGAGTTTTTCTTTTAAGAACTACTCTAGAGCACAGATTAATAAACAAATATGGGCATATTGCACAATGGCACCTGTTAAAGCAGAAAGTACAGAAAATAGTATTCAAGAAAGGGGTTAAATATCTAGTCTTAAACTTTGCAAGAGAACAACATTTTATGTTTATCAGAAGGACTTGGTGATGCAATCATCAATTGTAAACTGAAGTTCTCATAGTTGCATGAAAGGTAGCATGATTACAAAGGAAGTTGTAAAAAAGACCAGAGGGTCAGAAAGGGAGTCCTTGTTAACCTTTCTTTCAATGAACTCCAAAAACCAGTCTTGAGTACAGAGAGTGAAGTGTCAAGGATGTCGGCTTTATCCCCGACGCCGCCCTACAGCTGAAGCTCTAAGCCAACAAATGGATGTATGTAGCCAGGTGGAACCTTTAAGTATCTCACAAGCAGGCTGTACTAGGAAAGATTTTTGAATGGATGGTAAACTCACCAGTTTGCTGCATTATTTTAATTTTTTCCCCATTAGAAGTCTGAGAGACTTGGAGACAGTGAAGTGAGAAAACTGAATGGATAATTATTAATTTTACAATAGAGAAGCAAAACAGCAGCTCACAGTCATTATTTTCTACAATGAAGCAGACTGATTGCCATTTCCTCCCCAATGAAGCTCCATGTCTAGAGGAGGTGCAATTCATAAAGGCATGTATTACCTCACAGAAGTTAAAGATTTAAGAACCCATTGTATTCTTTGCATACAATGTACTGAATGATAAGTGGGAAAAAAAAGCATGAAATAAGTTGTCTTCATAAATGTGCTATAGTCCCATAATAAAATTGTCTTGAGCTGATGAGTGCAAAAAATCTTTTGCCTTCCAACTAATAATGTGCATCATTGATGGTTGTGTATTGGAGAATGTTTCATTAGCATGGGCCAGGTGACAAGCAGAAATAAAGATTGCCTGATAACACCAATTACTTCCAATCTCATGTAAATTGGAAATGTATTTATTGTGTGATGAGAGGTATGAATGAAAGAACGCCACTATACATAGTTCCTGGTTCTATCCACCTGTCTTGTTTTAAGAATTCAATCTTCTCTATAGCTTTCATTAGTCCATTTGCCCTAGGCCCTTCACATGTTCACAATGCTCCTTTTATAGTTCTCTACCAATTTCAGACCTTCAATCTCAAAGACCTTCCTTCTCCTGTCTTCAGGCATAGACCCTTTTTGTACAGCCATCAGAAAGCAGCAATTTAAGCCAAATTCCAGGGTAAAGAGACAACGGCTTGCTCTAGGAAAGGCTTAAAGGGAGTGGTACATTCCACACACAAGTACGGGCATATCAGCATATGGTGAGCTCAAGCTATAGTACTGCTTGTTTACAAGAAAATGCCAAGGCATACATTGCAATATCAAAACCATATTTTTTTCCCTCAACTTCTTCTTATTTCTCAAAAACTGCAAGCACCCGCTAAAGCTGGCATTTCCACGGCATCCAGCTGGAATCAAGCATACAGCTTTGTAGCCTTCCTAACAAGGAAGACAATCCTAACCACCAAATTTATACCACTTTTGAGCTCAAGAGTTGCCCAGCAGACCCTTGCTTAGTCGTGATTTAGAAAAACCCTTATTTTAGGCAACAGAGATCCTTTCCTTTTGGGAAATTCTGGCTGTGCATGTTTATCGGGCGGCTAACAGCGCTGTGGGTACGGTACCTACAGCTGGAGCCGGGCAGGGCAGGCAGGAGCTTTCCGCCGCCCTCCGTGAGGGCACGGCCCGCCCGCAGCGCTCCTGCCGGGCCCGCCCGCCCCGCGCCGCGCGCCCTTCCGGGTCACGGCGGCCATGGAGGCCGGGCAGGGCCCCGGGCCCGGCGGCGACGCGGCCGAGGTAACCGCGCCGGGGAAACCTGGGGGCGGCGAGGCGGAGGGCCGGGCGGCGGGCTCGGGCTAGGCAAAGGGGATTCCTGACAGCCGCTTGGCCGCCCTTGCCCTGAGCTCCACGCGGGGCCGGTGCCCTTGAGGCCTCTCGGGGGCCGGGCGGGGGGTCCTGGCAGGAGGTGAGGAGGTGTTCACGTCTGACCGTGAGCCAGCGATGTGCTCGGGTACCAGCGGCATCTTGGCCTGTGGCAGGAATAGTGTGGCCTGCAGGACCAGGGAAGTCCCTGTGCCGCTGTGCTCGGCACCGGTGAGGCCACAGCTCAAGTACTGCATTCGGATGTGGGGCACTCGGTTCAGGAAGGGCACCGAAGTGCTGGAGCGTGTCCAGGGAAGGGCGGCGAAGCTCGTGAGGGGTTGGAGTACAAGTCTTATGGGGAGTGGCTGTGGGAGCTGGGGTGGTTTGTCCTGGAGAAAAGGAGGCTCAGGGAGACCTTATCGCTGCCTGCAACTGGCTGAAAGGAGGCTGTAACCAGGTGGGGATCGGCCTCTTCTCCCAGGCAGCCAGCGATAGGACAGGAGAGCATAGCATTAAGCTGCACCAGGGGAGATGTAGATTGGACATTAGACGGAATTTCTTCACAGCAATGGTGTTTAGATATTGGAATGGACTGCTCAGGGAGGTTCTGAGGTCACTGTCACTAGTGGTGTTTAAGGAAAGACTGGACATGGCACTTAGTGCCACTATCCGGTTGACAAAGTGGTGTTCAGTCCTAGATGACCTCAGAAGTCTTTTCCAGCCCAGCTGATTCTGTGATTCTCTGTTCCCCTGGCGCCGATGGCCCTGTGCTTCTCAGCTCTGTGCTTCTCCTGGCCAGCAGTGTGCCCGGCGGCACGGCTCTCACTGCGGGACAGGCTCAGCACCCCGCACAAAACTCTCACACAGCTCTTAGCTCTCGCTGAATGACATCCGTGTGAAGCAACAACACACCCTGCTGTCTTTGAAACCCTGAGAAATACATCAAAAAGGCACTTAATGATCTGTCAGGTGTCAGCTGTTTGGAAGGCTGGTTGCAGGGACCAAAGCAGGCTTTTCTGAAGTAAAAGGACTGAGCTGAGTTGGGATCTGACTATACACAAAGTATTTCTTGCTTTCTCATGTAATTTTTAGAAGCACTGGACTTTTTAAAGTTATATATTTCATGTGACATTTATGGACAAAAGGTGCTGGTTTCTTAAGTATAACTGGGTGAAAGTATAGAAACTGCAAGGTGTGAAAGTTAGACATTAAGTTTTTTGATTGATAAATGCCCCCAAACTGTTTTGTCCATTCTTTTCTAATCTATTTCCTTAATGAAAGAGGGAAGTACCAAAGCCCTATGTTCCAACGGAGGAGGAAAGAAGACTCCTCAAGGAATGTGCTGAAGAGAGTTTTCGGTATAGAGGTAAGTTCACTGGTAAACTTGGTTGCTTTCCTTCCACCCTTAGCTTTTGCTGCTGCCTGAGGCATTACAGAGGTACTGGGTCAGTATAGCACAGCAGAGCATTAATGAGCTTCACACATACTAGAATTGTGTCCCAGCAAATGCTGATCCATGTAGTAGCTACTAAGAGTTTGCAGCAGTTTCATAAAAGGTGCAACATAATTTCTAAGTTGCATGCCTTATAAAAAGATCTCTTCATATTTTAAGTTAATGTTAAAGTTAAGTTATTAAAAGTTTGAAAATAGATCTAATTAATGAGTCTCGTTTATATTACTGGATTTTTATTTTCAATTTTTATTGTTATCTTTGTAATGAAAAAATAAAATAATTTCATTTATAACCATTGCTTTTCATCTTTATAGAGCCTTGTGAAGAGAGCAATATATAAGTAGTGACTCTGTTCAACTTCTGGAGAAAATTGCTGTGTCTGTTTCTGTACCCTAAGGTTCAGGGCATGCTTGATTTTTGTACAACTGGTCGTGAGGTTTGAGCAAGCCTTCTGATGTGATTGTTACCTGCTGTTTTATCACACCCTAGTTGCTGATGCTGATAAGTGGCTTGGCAAAAACCAGGACAGATGAAGAATTTAGCAGCTGATTTGCTAATTTTAGCACACTGGGGCTCTGATTTCTCATGAAAGCCAGGGACAGCTCCTAAGGCATTGTGATTTTGAATTAATGATTCAAAGTTCTGTTTTGTTTTTCTCCACTGGTTTGGCATTCTCCTCATCCACTTTTACACAAATACTTGGAAATCTTCAGCATATTTGCTAAAATGTTCATTTTCTGTATAATTTTATAAGTGAAAGAGGCACGTCCATTAGTGGTACAATGATGGTTATGGTTTATTGATAATCTTTCTTCTGGAAGACAAAAAGGATAGAGTTGTTTGTTTGTTCCTGAGCTGTTCTGCTGCTTGGCAATGTAGCTCATTGCCCTGTGCATCTTTATGTAGTCACTAAAGAAACAACATGTAGGTATTACTTGAGAGCCCTGAGTTAGTGTCTTGAGTCATTTCTCTTTAGGGAGCTACAACAGTAACAGGTTGTTTTTTTTCCAGGGGTTGTATACTTTGCTGTTATCTTGCTGGGAGAGCCTAAAGTCCATCACTGTTTTCTAGGTCTCCTGTCTTTGTTTCCCCGTTCTGCATACACATACCAGACTCTTGTATTCACTGTATTAAATAGAAACTGCTTGAACTCCCCTTTGCAAGAGGGTGCTTGTGTGACTGCCCTGAAATCCTCACTTTGTATTGTGTCAGCTTTTGTTATTCACTGAGGTTACTATCAATTTGTGTATTTTCAGTTTGTTTATTCACATTTCAAGCTGTATCAAATTTTACTCGTTCTTGCAAACTGTCTGTTTTGTGATAGTTTCTCTTGACAGCTTCTGCCACTAATCATTTCACAGTTCAGTTTAATATGTGCTTTACTGGAGTTACTAGTTTGTAATCACATTATCGTATAAATTCTTACACTCTTTAAAATTCTAACTAAAATCATGTTAACAAATTCAAATCATACCAATACAACTTTTTCCTCATCAAACAATTTTGACTTGGGTACATTATATTACCATCCTTATGTGCTCTTGATATATCAGCCTTCCATTATTTTCCCTAGATTTATTTTGTTCCTGAAGTAGAAAAAGTGCTCTTTGCCCATAGTACTGATTGTTTCTGATTTATTAAGTTGGTTTTGTTGTTTGGTTGGTTTTCTTCCCTACAGTTGAATAATTAATATTGATTTTTAGGTATGAATCAAATTTTCATTTAGCTATTTTTAAAAAAAATTTTAGCTATTATTTCAGATCACTTGTATGCTCACGTAGCAGTATAGCCTGATTTTGATATCTGGAATGTTTCTGTTAGGTCTATAAATAATTTCAAACTTATAAAGGTTAGACAGAACTCTTCTGTCTAATTTTTGAATGTATTTTTCCTTTTACACCCTCCCTCCACTGCCTTGTTTTGTTGGGGGGTTTTTGTTTGTTTTTGTTTTGTTGTTGTTGTTGGCTTTGTTTGCTTTTGTTTATCTTTTGCAATTTAGTTTCAAATCTGTGCTGTCATTTTATATCTCAGAAAATCTAGGACAGTAAATTTCTGAAAGTCTCAGTCTGGAATCTCTAAAAGCATCAGATTTTTAATATCTAATAAGTTGTGAGTTTTTATTCTCTATTCTGAAGTTTTGCTGTAATTTTGCTTTGAACTAGGAGCCAATATTTCTTAAAAATTACATCCAGTCGCATTTACCCTGAGACAGATGCTCGTTGGACTCCTTACCTAGTTTAGACCTGCCAGAATTTTTGAGGGAATTGGATATTAATTTGCAAAGTATTGTTTGATACTTTGCTCTCCAGAAATATAATTTGTCTTCAATATGAACTTAATTAGCAAATTGTGTGCATCAAAACACTTCAGTCATCTAGTGCTGTTGCAAAAATTTCTCTCCTGGAAGTCATTGAGCCTTTTTGTAACATCTACATTTTCAGACTTGCATGAAATTTCTTTATGGCATGTCTAAATCTTTAATGTAAATAACTTTAGCCTTCTGTCATGTTTGTTACTTCATTGTCCCTGTATCTTGTGCAGTGGTAGTGGTCTTTATGAATAGTTGCTAATCTTCCTGATAAAGTAATTATCATTGCTTGAAAGAAGCATTCATTTTGTTTTTTGCGATCTCCAAATGCTTCTTGCCACGTAAAGTCTTTCAATATAATAAAAATTGATGTGAACTGGTTGTGGTAGGCACTGATGGTCTTCCAGAATGTGTTTTCTGTGCATTCCTGACCATAACCCCAGGTTGTATAATTTGATCTATAAGCTACAGGAAAAGCTGCTGCCCTGTTTTTTTAATTTGCTGGTGAATCAAACCTTACCTAATTTCAATCAATCTGATTTATAGCTCTATAAGAGTTAAACTTTTTCCAAAATTCTTACATTAGTTTAGATTATCAATGGTTTTAAGAAACACTGGCCTCTGTATAACTTCCTTCTGTTGTGAAGAGCCGTGTATGCCTCTCTAGCTTAAAGTTCAGCACCTTGATGCTGTAGCAGTTGTAGCTAGACCTGGAGTCTTGTCTGGAGAGCTTTATTCCATCTGACACTGGCTTTTGTATTTTAGGAAGCATAAAGTATAATGAAGGCAGGATGACTCGTTAACTTGTACAACATAATTTGTAGTGGGTCTTAAAAACTGGAATTGACAATGTTTGATAATTTATATACAGTTGGTGTATATATATACCCTTATATTATACAAATGAGCTTTGGAAGGCATAGCAACTCTCATTTTATTGCATATTTGTTAAATGTGATTGAAAATGTTGAAAATTGTATGTTAAGCAGTTTTTTTTTCTTCTTCACAGCTTTTCCTTTGGCTGCAGTGAGCATGCTTGGTACTAGTTTCTTAATTAGAAAAGGTAAAGTATAAAAATACTTCAGTTTCATTTCAGTTTGCTCAGTTGAAATATCTTTCTGCTGTTAGGAAAGTTATTATGATAATATAATGTCCAACCTACTTGTAAATAAAAGAAGTTCAGACTCTGCAGCTACATGATTTGCAGTTCCTCAACATAAAAATGAGCTGAACTTAAAATCAAGTTCACATGTGTTTTATGTTGTGTGAGAAGTGCAATATCTTCCACTGATTGTGAAACAATATGGTCTCAGTGTGTTAATAACCCTGTAATTAAATATTATTAAAGACATAATTCCTAGATTTTTAAAATTTTATGGGGAATTAATATATTAGGGGTTTTTTTTAAAAATTTTCTTTAATGTGAAGTGTAAAAGAGTAACCT
Organism: Passer montanus; assembly: GCF_014805655.1. Lineage (NCBI taxonomy): Eukaryota > Metazoa > Chordata > Aves > Passeriformes > Passeridae > Passer > Passer montanus. The sequence continues at coordinate 3,078,847 of NW_024359832.1, read as the reverse complement.
GCTTCTACAAACAAAACTACAGCTGAGGTTTTTCAAGTTAATTCTTGATATCTGATTGCATATATCTTATGTAATATCATATGTCTTACCTTAATATCTGATTTCATCCTCATTTTCAGGTGTTCTGAGAGATACCTCAAGAATTGGCTCTTTTATTAAAGTTGCATGTAAGTAAAAGCTACATAAAAATTCAGCTTCTATTCATGCTGTATGTTCAGGACTCTGTTATGCAGATGTGATTCCCCTGGGGTGGCTGCCTAATTCACTGTGACTCAAGCTGGCAGGGACCCATAAGGAGCAGAGTCCAACCTCCCTGCTCCTGACAGAACAACCTAAAACTACCCCATGTGACTGAGAGTGTTTTCTAGATGCTCCTCGAGCCCTAACAGGCTTGGTGCTGTGTCTGCTTCCCCGGGGAGCCTGTGCCTGACAGCCCTCTCAGTGAAGGACCCTTTCCTAATGCCCAGGGTGACCAATGGTTTTAAACTAAAAGAGGAGACATTAGGTGAGATTTCAGAAAGAAATCCTTTGCTGAGCGTGGTGAGACACTGGACAGGTTGCCCAGAGTAGCTGTGGATGTCTCATTCCTGGAAGTGTTCAAGGGCAGGTTGGATGAGGCCCTGAACAACCAGGTTTAGTGAGGGGCGTCCCTGCTATTGGCAGCAGGGTTGGAACTAGATGATCTTTAAGGTCCCTTTGCAACCCAAGCCATTTTATGATTCTGTGATTTATTCACTGTCTGAATTTGTACTGCACATTTTGGACAACTTTTGTTTATAAGGTTTGTATAAAATTGCTTGATAAATATAACATAATCACTTAAGATAAAAACGTTGTAAATAGATACTGTGCAACCTTACTTTCAGTTACATTGCCAGAATACACCCACCCCTCCCTTCCGAATTCGAAGGTCTTTATTCATGTATCTCACGTGTCCCATTCAGGCTATTTTAATTACTTTTTTTTTCCTGGACATTATGTATGTACAATTGTAGGAAAAAAGCAATTTCATGTGAATGATTTTTGGATGAAGTATAAGCAAAAATAAATTATTTACTTAATAAATTAACCTTTTCAATGTAATACAGGACAGTAAGGCAGGAAGTTGCCATCTTGCCAATCTGTGCAGATACAGCCAGTTTACTTCAGTGGGATGAGGGTAAACCCCATGATTTGTGGTCAAGGAAGTGTTGTTTAAGCAGATAAATGAATGTGAGAGGCTAGGGCTCCAGCTGTTTATGCTAAATCCTGGTTCTTTCTTTGAACACCAAACAATGGTATAACACAAACATTTCTAATAAATAATGGAACTGCTATTTCCCCAATCACTCCTACACATAAGGGCCACATTCTTCTTGTTAATGGAACTAATTTATTGAAATCAGGGGGAAAAATAAGTAAGTGCAGCTGGGCTGGCCAGGATGTTCTGCCTGTAGGAATTACTATACTTTTCTCAGTAGTTTTCTAGGTACTCTTGACAATTTACTGAAAGTTCTAATTAGCCATGATTGATTCACTACATCAGCACAGCAGAGAGCCATTGGTCCTGCTGTGGGGAGGAGGGGAAGGAGGGGAAGATTCCAGTGCCTCTGTGTACTTCACGTTAGTCTGCAGTGGGACCTGGCCATATCTAATCAGTTTCTCTAAGATCTTGTCACAGTGAATGTAGATGTAAAGAACAATACCTAATTTACTGTGCTAACGTGAAAAATGTGGATCATCTGGCTCTTAGTTCTCTAGTAAAATAAACCAAATACTTTGGCCAATAATTACTTTGAATGAAACGTCTTCCAGAGATATACTTCCCCTTTTCTTTACTAGAAGGCCTCAAGAAAAAGAGACTTTCTCTTCATAATTTATGCAAAAGAGTAATCAGCTTTTCTGTTAAGTTTTATTTTGCTAAATATTTTGTTTGAATTCTTCTTAGGCCAATCTAAGGGCTTGTAATTTTTCTGTTTGCACATATTTATTGTATATGAGGTGTTTGGGTTTTCTTAACCTGCTAAACAGCTAAATCCTTACATTCCTCATTTGTAAACGTCACTCGTAGTTGTGGCTGTTCTTCTCTGTTCCCTTGGAAAAGGACTTTTATCCTCCTTTTGAAAATAAGACATTAGAACAGGAATCAAAATTTCAGTATCAGTACAGCAAGCTAGGGTAAAATCCCCTTTATATTGATTCCCAGGCAATGTAATCTAGAGCTGAGAATTGCAGAGGATTAACATTACTGATAATTAACTCTTTCCTGACTTAAAGATAATTGAGAGTCTTAGTCTTTACATTTAGGAAATACTCATTGCACATGAAAGAAAGGTCTAGTAATTTTCTCCTACAGAGTCAACAAGAAAACTGTTAATTCCCACGGAATCCTTCATACATCATTGACCCACTCATAAAACTTAAAGGAGCCAGTTGATGGAAATCATAAGTTTTAAGCCCAGAAAGAGCTATCATGGTAATTTATTCATATGTCCTTTGCAGCAGGTGGAAGTAGCTCATGCACTAAATTGAAACCATTTGCCTAGTGATTACAAGGGTTCAGCTAATTCAGTTGTTTGCCCCCTGGCAGCCAAATCACAGAATCCTTTACAGAAAATGAGCCTAGTGCTAAGTTGATTTAGACTTCTCTTCATACTGGTAAAGCCTTTTCAGGATCTGACTGTTCTGATGGATTAAATTAGCAGAATTTACTGCCTGTTTTTATTTCTGATTGGTTTATCATCTTTAATAGTTAATTGTGATTTCTGGATCTTGGGAAAAAACAATGCAATTAATTTTTTTTGCCACCTTTCATTCACCAAGTACTACCTGAAATCATCTGATGCTCACACCATGTATAAATCATTGCTTTATGTCTCTGTTCAGCTGTTGCATTTGGTTTTAGCACCCTTTGTCTGCAGAAGAAGCAGAGATGATTACTGCATGTTTTGGGTTTTATTGCTTTTATGCAAGATACTACATTATTTATTTGAAATTATTATTTTAAAACAATGTTGGATATTATAGTACAGCATATAAACCCATCTTTTTTTCTTTTTAAAAAGTTGCTGGAATGTGTGGATACCTGGCTGGAAAGATATCCTACTTGCCAATCTGTAGCGAGAAATTTAAGAAACTGAAGGATTCCCCAATAGGAGATGTTCTACGACAAGCTCAGAGACATAGTTCACCTAAGTAAGAATTTAAGTATCTTTTAAATTTAAAACATATTCTGAATAGGGTATTTTAAAACTAACAGATCAATACTGCTTTTGCAGCTTTCCAAGACCTTCAGAGCTGCATCTTCATTCCCCATTACCTGAAATCTACCACTTCCAGAAATCTCTATTTGTATCAGTTGGCAAGCTATAAATATGTATTTTGAGTTCTTTACGTACAACTGATCACTTTGACGAGTAGAAAAATAAATATTTTACTCAGCAAACCATTCCTTGTAAAACTGAGAATGTTTCCCATGGAATTTACTTAGAGAAGTGTGACAGCACAAGTTGCCTCCTTAGTTTAGAAGTAAACTAAATTAACTGAAATAAAATAGTGTTACATTCTGGAAGTTTTTCCCATAGTTTAGTTTGATTGAAGGAGGAAAAGGGTGGAAATGATTTCAGTGTTTATCAAAGGAAAGAGCTTAGTAAACAATATCAGTGCAGGAAGAAGCATGGTGGTCAAACTTACTGCTGTTTGTTTAAGTCCTTTACATCTGTAACAGCATTATGCTGTACATATGAGAAACTCATCAGGTTCTTAAAACTATTTCCTGTTTTCTTCCAGAATGTTTTCTACTTCAACTGTTTTTAATTGCAAGCTGCTTTCAGAATATGTCACTTAAACCCTTGATTCAAAACTGGGAGGATAAGTATTTGGATAGTGAGTAGTAGTCCTCCTGTGTATGTGCTGGCATTTGTTAAATGTTTATAAAGGATTTGCTTAAATTCTTAATTACACTATAAATTCAGATTTACAACAGTTTTTATTTTGTCTGCAAGATTTACTTTTATTCTGAAATGTTTATGTTTTTATGACATCGTACAATTTTGGGCATTACCACTTCATTAACCTACTGTATAGAATCAGCTGAATGGGATTTGGACTTGTCCCTTCACCCCCTTCCAATTTTCTAATATGAAATTGCCATGCTCATTAATTGTGTTTACTTGTTTAACTACTATCATCTGCCACACCAATAAATTCCTTCTACTGTTAATGGCCCATTTGTATCTGTAAAGTTTTACTTCTTAAGTGATAAATTCCTTTTCCTTGGTTGAATAAATAATTTAAATTAATTTCAATTGCATTATTATCCACACATGCTAACCCAGCAACAGAAATCATTACACTTTCCTGAGCATTGTATGTCTACTAATTAATGTATTTTGGTAATTTGACTTGCAGTTAAAAACTCGTAGGGAGCTAAAAGATTAGGTAGTTTTTTTTAAAGCTGTGCTTGCATGTATTTTAAAAACATAATTGAGGCAATAAAGTGTCTTTGTTCTGTATGTTTATTATCATAATTAAATAAAGACTAATTGCAGATGCTTTTCTTAGGAAACCAAAAGTGCAGCTAAGAAAAAACTAATAAATACTCTAGAGATGTTCTAGTGGCATTCTAGTGGTGGCATTCCTCATAGAGGGACATGTTGTGTAGTGGCTTGCAAGGCCATTCTAAGAATATAGTGAACACTTTAAAATATCTGGCACCAATTTCCAGAATATTCTTTATATGATATTACCCTTCTCTCTCAAAAGAAAATTCATTAATATTTTTGCAGAATTCAGCAACTTGATTAATTTTCGTAGTCTAATTTTCCTAAGATAGCTGTTTGTTCTCCTTCTATTCTTCAGTCCTGATCAATTACAGCACCTTCTAATGATGAAGGGCTTTAAGTATCAAATTATTCTTAAAAGGCTTTCAAAATTCACTATAGTTAATACTGTCACTAGTTACGTGGACACACTGTTTGCTATTTGTGTCTGATGGGGGGTGTTTTTATCTGAAGATCCCTTGAGAGAAAGGATTGTAACTTTGGTTATTTTAAAGTGCAATATGCATTGTCTCTTTTCTCTCCTGTTCTGGAGGTATGAGCTAAGATTATGTGGGGAAGGGACTACAGAAATTTTTGCAATGTAAAGAAAACACCCAAAACATCCCAAAAAATTTTTAAGATGATGATTCAGTTGGAAATGAAACTATTTAAAATTAAAGAACATTTTCTTGAATTGCAAGTATTGTTGCTCTTATAGTTCCATTTTTAACTTCAGTATTTTCCTGTTTAATATTTAGTTCTATTCTTTTCCAGTCGTTCCAGTCGTAAATCTGAATTTTCAGACGTACCTTCTCAGTCATTTACTGAGCCATCCTCTCCAAGAGCTGGATTCCCACCTTCTAGCTATTCAGATGATTACAGTTCAACAGATAGAGCCCTCTCAAGTTATGACCCCATTCCATTCAGTGCTTCTCTGAATGAATCTTCACCTACAGGAATTACTGATTACACTGTTCAAGGTGAGTCTTAGTGTTTAACACTTTGTACTGCAAGGACTCTTGCCTTTCTTTTAGATACTTTTCTTACTAAACTATATGTTCTCACCCTATGCAAACACACATGGCACAATATAGTGGTGTTGAGTGAAAGAGCTGTGAAAGAATTGCAAGAATTGTTGTTATACAGAAGATGAATATAAATTTTATTTTGTGTTCTAACTGTAAATTAGGTTCCGTTTCCTAGCTGAAAATCGCTTTAATTAAAGATCCAGAATTAACTTACAAGGTGCAATGTGTTGTGGAACTAAACCTGCAAAAAACTCTCAGCCCAAATGAAAGTTCTCTTTGACTGAAGGAAAGGGGAATATGCCATCCCTTCATTGTACTGAATAAACCACAGCCTGCCAACTGCCTGCTGGCCCTTCCAAGGTGATTGGAGTTCCACTGTCTGTGGGACTGTAACTGGATAATGCTGTAACTCTGTGACATTAAACTTTATAAAAAAAAATTGACAATGTGACAAACATTTATGTCTCCTGGGAACTGAATGGATATTGTGTTCTATCCACTAACAGTCTGATTTTCTCAGAAAACTAAAATGGTTTTCAACTGTGATGCAGCTGTTCCCCTCCTTCCAGTATGAACTGGTCTCAGCTATGGCAAGGAAAATGTAGGATTCTGAATTCAGGTGTCTCTGGTACACAAAGGAGGAAGATACTGTCAAATGCAGGGTTTTCTACTTTGAATTAGTTTGGATTTTTTCAACTTACTTATGAAAAATGTTTTATTTCACTAAAAAAGCCCTTTCATGCAACTTGGTTATAATTATATGAAAGTATCAGATATAAATGTGTCAAGAAAATTGTTTTTGCATTTCATCACAAATATTAATAGTTGGTAAAACCTTTATTATATAACCAAGATGTTCTGCAGTATATATATATATACAGATAAAAGGATCAAATGTTTATCAGGCATTGTATTATAGATATTGTCCTAATTCTTTGAAAGGAAAATTTCAAGCCTTAATGCAAACCCTTGAGCTTCACTTAGATTTCGGAAATTATATATATCTCAAATGTATAGCCAGTGTTTCAAAGAAGTTTGACAAAATTTAAAGTATAAAATGAATGGATTACTTGAAGGCCATATACATTCACTGTTGTATTTAGAATTGCAGCTGTCATGCTCCTTTTAATTTGGGATTGAGCAATAATTAACTGGTATTCTAGAAGCCAGATTTTGGTGTGTTATGTTATATTTAGTATTTTTCTGTTTGTTTTGTTTCCAGAACCTGCTCCAGTTCCAGAAGAAAGTCGTAAAAAAAAAGGCATCACATATGAGGAATTAAGGAATAAACACAGACAGACGTATGATGTAATGCAACCACCAAAGGCAGAAACTCCAAGCAAGTTTTCACAGGAAAAACCAGCTAAGGAAGGTAATATACTGATTTACAGAAATACTTGCAAAATTCAGACATTTGCCATAATGTTAAAAATGGTTGCAAACACAAAGCTTAATTCTGCATACCTTTTAAGCAATTTCTGTTTAGTGTATCTGCAGGTATCTCATATGTGATATATATGATTTATAGTTTCCTGTTTCAGATTAATTATTTTTTCTAAAATTCTGATCATCCCGTAGAAAATTGTAATTCATTTTCTCTAGCCATATTGCTTGGTGCCAGACTGAAAAGCTCCTAAGTTTTGCTTCATTGAGTATATTGAGCAACCTCTTTCAACAAAGAATTCTCTGAGCTCAGAGCTATACCAACGAGCTATGGGAGGGGGGCTTGTGTTTTAGATAGCATTGTTCTCTCAAAATAGAGCACATGGCTGATGGCTTGAAGGGGAGGGTATTTATTTTTATGAATAGTTTCATGTGGAATTAGCGAATTTCTATAGAGGCATTGTTTGTAGAGGTTCATTTTCTACATTAAAACCCAGAGGAAGGAAACGGTATTTGGCAGCAATATTGAGATTTGTTTTCACAGTGAAAAAGAAAACTCTACAGAGCAAAATAAGAATGCAATGTCCTGAGGAGCAAGACACTATTCAGACAACTTTTTGACTCAATTTTTTGAAAAGGAGACACAGAAGCAATTAATAATTGCTTGCTCTATAACTTTTTTAATTTAATGTGACATCTGTAAAAACAATTGTAGCAAGAGGAAAGTTTCACCATTGAACACACTGATGGACTAGTCACCTTGAATTGTTTGGGTTTGTGTGCACTGCCCAGTCTTGTCAGCCATGTTGCAACAAGACTTCTAGGAACAGCTGTTGGCTCTTATTAGTCATAATGAGTGGAAATAAGTATAGAGGAGTGTAGTAAAGCAAAAAGTTCTGAAGCAGTAACACAAGCTCTGGAACAGTGTTGCTTAAGAGTGTCAGTCTCTTTGATGCTTGTGAATTACTTCTCCAGATCGTCTATCTTTGGACAGATCTGCAGTCTTGAAAGAAAAATTATAAACCATTTTTGTAGAATGATTTTTAACTGTTATTTCAAGTATAAAAGGCTTTCTCTTATCATGTGATTGTGCCAAATGGGGCATGAAAAAATTATTGAAGCTGTGGTTTCAGATTGCTTTTAAATTCCATTGGCTGACACTTCATGGATTTACACAATGTTTGTTTCTCAAGATACTTCTCCACAAGTAGAAAGCCTAGAAATGTCACTCATGAACCATACAAAGAAATGTTAATCAGCATTCTGAAAACCTTGCCATATTCCATGGCAAATGTGGCTGTGAAATGAGAATGTGTATTTCTTACTTTATTTTTAGTTACTTAAGGTATGTAAAAGACCTCTTAAAATGTTGATCAGATATTGCATTCTTTCTATTATATTTCTGGGTTCTGTGTTTGAAGGCTGTACTTGGGCTTTGAAAATAAAACTGAGCAGTGTGTGAGATTTGTAAATACACCTTTTAAAGTATCTCTTCGCATTTTTAGGGAAAGCGAGGAAGGAGGGCATACAAAAATTCAGGAATGGTTTGCACATACAAGTACATTTAAATCTGCAGTTCAGGGATTGCACTGCTGTTGTGGGCTAAGATCCAGTTTAGCTTCTAGTGTCAAACTGAACATGTTACTTGCTGTGTGCTTGTTCATATTTTCTGAGTCACTACCCCTTGGTTCATCGTCTTATCTCTGAGTCCCTAGCAAATAGAAGACAGTGATTTCTGCCCTCCTTGCAAGGGCAGAAGGGAAACCAAACCACGTTCAAACCAGCTTTAAGCAATCCCTAACTTCATCTGCCAGTGCCTTCTCCTTCCCTGCAGCGGCACAAGTACGTGCATCTGCATAGTGATCTGGACTGGCCCATTTTCCAGGGAATGAGTGCAGCCTGTTCAGCTGCCGTGCTTAATAGAAATGGAAATCAAATCCTACTTTGAGAGAGCTTCTCATTGTGTCTCATTGTGATATCAGTCACTCCAAAAAGATTTGTCAGGGCATTATGTTCAGTTTGCTGGTAGTTCACAGAGACAAGGACCAGGTGTTTTACTTCATTCCACTTGTTCTGCTACAGAGTTAGTAATAAACAGTGAGCTTAATTATTAACTTGCAAGTGAATTTATAAAGTGTCAGCATTCCTACTGGATCAAATGGAGCCATTCTTAACCTTTTCAGTGGTGGCAGTCAATTACAGAGGACTTTGCAGCTCACTTTCAAGAGAGCCCGTTTTCACTTTCTGGTTGTTGTTCAGTTACAGTGGCACACTTCTGAACAACGCCCTTAGACCACTACCCTGGGCTTTTCCCCCTCTGACTCAATCCTTGCTAAAGGAAGCTGCCAAATTATAATGGCTGAGTAGTTTCCTAGTTGGGATTACTGATTTCTGTTTGTTTGTCTTTGAATGTGTTTTTAACTATTCCGAATCCATCCAACTGTGCATGTAACCAGATTATGTGGCCTCATTATTTATTGTAACATTCCTTGCCTGTTTCCTCCAATTGTCTTTGTTTCATTCACGTGTTGTATTTGTTTTAAAGTAATTACAAATTCTGTAGAGCAGGAATTAGCACAGTAGGTAATGAATATTAATTCATTAAGGTAAAATGATTAGCAAACCCTTCTCCCCATTTATTCAAAAGTAGCTTTAATGACATGTCTGTTGTGCTGTGACTGACTCTCCCCACGCACCACTTCAGATGACAGTGCACTTCATTATACTTTCTGGCACTGTATGTGATAAACTTCAGCAGTTAAACTATCACATGACTACTTTTGTTTTTTCTTTTTTTTTCTTTAGTTAAAGTAAATAAATATGGAGATACCTGGGACGAGTAAGAGTCAAATGAAGAACTGAAGAAAATTACCTCCTGTCAGCTAACTTGAACTTCATCTAGATTAGTCATGAGTATCAGCACTTTTGGTGTGCACTGCCAGACATAACTATTAATAAATGAGGAGAAAATCCTGACTTTACAGAAGATAAAAAATGTATTTATGCTGATTTTTTTTAATTTTGCATAAATGAATAACAAGGCTACTGTGAGGTGTCATGACTATAAACCATTTGTGCTGTTGTTTAAGAATGAGAAAGGTAACTGGTAATATGAACACATAGCATAAGGTAAAAATACATGTCAATAAATGCAATCCCATGTATTGAGAAGGGAACAATATCAGAATCTTCTCAAATTTTCAAGACTTGCATTAAAAGTTACCTGTAGAACTCAACCTCTCACCTTGTTTTGTCTGAAAGTGATATGCTGGGAGCTTGAAATTGTCGTCATACTTGGTTTGTAATGTCAGGAATACTACTAAGCTGTTGAGGGGAAAAGGGCTGAAGAGCTGAGCCAGACACTGAAGTAACTATAACTTTTTCAAAACTGTTTCATGCTGCCAACTGTATTTTTAGACTGATACTCTGGCTTACCCAGAACAGGTTTCTAAAGACAGTAATTTCTGAAGAAAATGATTGAATGAAACTGCACATATTGAAAATAGCTACATTTAAGTGCTACATTTAGCAGAAGGCTAAACCTGACAAACTTTTGTGAAACCTTGAATGATATATTGACTGTTAATGTTAGGCTCTGTATATTTGACCTTATTTCTCAATTTTTGCTAGTCATGAAAAAACCACCATGTTTATGGAGAAGAGATCCCAATCAATGGAATATTTTGTTATTATTACCTGTAAGAGAAAAGCTACACTGGAGTTTTTCCTGTTGTTCGCATCACCTGCTCTGTCTCTGAACATGTTGCCTTCACTAAGGGATTTTCATGTTCTGCCTGTGCAGTTTCATTTCCCAGCATTGTGTTTATTTGGGGGTTTGGGCTATAAGGGAGCAAAAACCATGATGAGTTGATAGCACAAAAGCATTCCTGACATCCTTGTTGGAGCTGAAGAGCAATGTGCCTACCAAGTTGAAAATTCCCCAAGACCTTATTGATTTAGTGGACTTGCAGCATAAATAATATAAATGTGGGGGGGGGACATTTGTACAGAGCAAATGGCACAAATGTGGAGGAAAAAGTGGGGAAGAGGAGGATGCTTAAAGAGCACAATACTACTTAAAATAAAACAGGAAAATTGCTTTCAGAAAAGCTCATCTTCTAAAAAAATTAATGTATTTATTGGATAATCTTGACGTTGTCTCAGAAATTTACCTTGTAGAGAGTGCTTCTCATGGCTGTTATGAGTGAACTCTGAAAATACACAGTCTGCCAGAATTGGATTGCTGTGGTTTTCAGTGTGGTATTCCAAAGCTGATTAGCTTTATCATGAAAATACTCAGTTTCTTAGTTGTCAGTTATGCAAGTAACAGGAGGCAGAATATTGAGATGATAAAAATAGAGCAGATTCCTGTGATGGTGCCTTCCTGCAAACCTGTCTTGCCTCACATTCCTATTTTTGGGTGGACAAGCACCATGTTTTATATAAATTGTATCAGAATTTTTCTTCCTTTCTTAGAGGAGAAAATAAAAAGCATGCCAATTAATGTTGTTCTGTATTGATAGCATTTTTTAATTGAATATAAAGCTTTTATTCTGTTGCATCTAGTTACTCTCAAAGGACATACTTTCTTTTGTACTTGAACAAGTTTGGTTTGCTGTCAATTGATTTAAAATTCTTTTGATTTCACACCCTTAGTACACATTAAATACAGGAGAGTTCACAATCATAGCTGTTAATTTAGTAGGGTATTGGGAACTGATATTTCATCAAAGTTGGGTCACATTCAGTTTGCTGTGACAATGTGTATGTTGAGCCCCTGATTCACTAAACAGCCATGGGAATTCAATCTTCCTTCCCTTTTCCTGCATACCTTCCATTAGTATCCCCTTGTTTCATAGTGGGCCTTTACACTCAGGGTGTCATATCACCCATCCAGTCACCCAGCAGTAGCTTGCTCATACTACACTGCCATGACTTTTGGGAATTTTTAACTGAAATCAAGTGTCTTGGAGCTGATAGCAGAGTTACTGTTGCTGGGAGCAATGTGACTAGATGTATAGAACAATGGTATTAAAAATACTTCAGGTTTTCCTATGGTCCATCATACCTGCATATTTTTCAATAATTGAGAATTAACTTCAGTGTTTATTGTACAGTTAAGTAAATTTTCTTTTCTTCCTCAAATTAAAAAATTAAAAATAACATTAAAAAAACACCTTTTTATACCTTAAATGCAAGAAAGGAGTCTGAATGCTTCACAAAGAACATTTCTAAAAAAACCCTATAAAAGAATTGTTTTCACAGTTCCTTAAAACTTAAAAATAAGCATGCCAGTTTAAAGGAGCTGGTAGCATTATCCCCAAGTTTGTAGTTACTAACATACATGAACAGAGAGAAGAGGGTTGCAAAAATGTGCTGCAGCTCTTTTATAGGTGCTAAAGCTACCAAAAATTCAGGTCCTGAATGTTTCTGTGTTCCCCAAATTAGTAGGCATGTTTAGAGACCCAGGTAGGCAATAATCTGACCTTTGTAGGGTTTTTTCCCTACTGGCATTGTTTGGAACACAGCTACATGGAAGAGTGTAACTGAAGAGTGATTTGATTTGATTTGATTAATGAAAGCTGAGCAGATTTGCAGAAACCTGGGAAATTATTAATATTCCAAGACTGAGCCCATAATTTTCTTGCTTTCTTGAGATTCAAGAAGAAATCCTCACTTGTCCACTGTTTGCTGAAGCTGAAAGACCTATTTGTTCTCCTCATGGGGGGACTCGTTTGTGGCCCTGAGTGAGGACCTTACCCAGCTGCAGGAGGCATGTCCAGCTCAGTGCCTTGGCTCCCATAAACACACCAGACCTGCCAGAAGAAGGCTTTGCTTGCAGCCCAATCTTCCTGACGCACAACCAGAATAAGTTCTCTGTAATCTCTTACATGAAACAGGGGGTCTAAAAATATCCTTTTATTTTTTGCAGTTTAGTTTCCTATTAAGTTGTTAGTAGAAATCCACAAATCCATGGATTTTAATCTCAAGGCAACAACTGGGACAATTTGCATCCCGTTACCACTTCCGACCCTTGCCCTGGGTTTGTGCTGGTTCAGCACAGCCAGTGCAGGCCTGGACACGCATATGCCTCAAGTTTATACTTTCAGAACTAAAGAGCAAGAGCTTGGTATGAGCTACTTTCATAATGGGATGCTGCAGTAAGCAAACTAAGGATATATGATAAAGAGGCTGTGCAATCTCATACAATGGATATGCAATCAAATAGAATATTCACTTCACCTTGAAAGGAGAAAAAAAATCTTAAGATGAACAAGAAATGGAAAGTTAGATTTCCTTTGCCAAAACTTCAGGTAAATTATTCAGAATTAAAAATTCAGAGTGCGTAACCTTTGTGTTGCTGTTTTTCCAGTTGCTCACATACAACATAGGACTCCATTTTCAGGATATGAGAACTTGGCATGAACAGCTTCTAAACTCTGAAATTTTTAATTCATTCCTTTCACAGAACAATACACATTCTTTTCTACTCCTACTAACCCACAGTGGAAGCACATTTCTAGTGCATTAGATTTTTATTTTAATTATGAAGCTAAAGTTAGTTTCTGTATAAATCTAATGCCAAAATAAATAATTTTGTTTGGCTTAATTTTGTACTTTGAATACAATTGTTAATCTTAACTATTTTAGGATCACTAGCATTTTTAAACAGTGCAACTGATACAGGTAAGGGTGAGTTTGGTTGCAGTGGCTGATCCCTAAACGTCAGTCATGGATTATTAGCAATGTCAAAATAATTTTAACTGTGGTAAGTAGAAAACATTTCTGCTGGTACAGTGCCGTGGAGTCAGTGCACATGGCTGTGTGTTTGCATAGAAGAGTGAAGTGTACTTTTTAGGGTCCCCTGAAGATTTTACCTAAGACTGCATGCATTTTTCCTCACTGCCCCTGCACACGGCAGAGAACGCGCAGCTCAGGCCGCTCCGAGGCTGCACTGTGGCCGGGAGCCCCGGGCGAGCGGGAGCCCTGCGGGGAGGAGAACGCGCAGCTCAGGCCGCTCCGAGGCTGCATTGTGACAGCCTCGGAGCTCCCGCTGTGCCCGGAGGAACGGCACGGAGCGGCACGGCACGGAGCGGCACGGCGCGGCACGGCACGGCACGGCTCGGCACGGCACGGAGCGGCACGGCACGGCACGGCACGGCACGGCACGGCACGGAGCGGCACGGCACGGCACGGAGCGGGGGAAGCCGGGCTGCTGGAGCCGCTCTGACCTGCGGCGGCCGCCGGCCACAGCTGCCAGCTGTACAGCGTGAGACACGGGCAGGCTCAGAGCAAAAGGTCTGCTGGATCCCTGGAGCTAAGCAGGAGAATGGGAGTGAGTAAACGGCAGGCGTTTGCTGCTGGGAAGGTTTCCTTAAGTGTTACAGATGTGGCAGTGTAGAAGGAAGTACCCTTGGGCACTGGCAGACCTCAGCCTCCGGCTGGCTGAGTGAAGGACAGGTTTGAAATGTGCCTCTGGGATGAAGTATTAAAGAGCTCTTGCTCTGAAATACCTGAGCTTGCTGATGTGCCTGAGCGCAGGCTGCAGAAAGCTCAAAGCACAGGTGAGAAGAAACATTTCAAAGCTTGGGTAAGTGGGGTTTTTCTATGCAAGAATTTGGAAGTGCCATTACTCTCAAACATCTGAATGCCAGAGAAAAGGGAAAAAGCATCCATTATCATCTTTAGCTCTTTTTCACCCTTCATCTGCAGAGAAAGTCACTATACTGTAACAAAAATAATTTAAAGATGTATTTTCTCATGAATCGTGAATCTTGTCCTTTCTGTACATGAAGATGTTTCAGCCTCCATTTCTAGAGATGACCTACCTGGGGTTTAGTTCATTTGACAAGGTTCTTAACTTGGTTTTCCAATGGCTGCAAGAATACAAGAATCACCATGATGGTCACCCTGTCTCCCACACTGGCTAGTGATCCTTCTGGAAGGAGATCTTCACTGGTGCCCACTCCTGTCCTTCACTGATTGCAGCTGCGTAATTTCCTGACACAAAGGCTGCATTTGGATCATGCAAATGCAGGGGTTTTGCAGCCAAGTCTCTGTGTAGGTCACGTCTCTTGAAGCTGTTTCTTTGCTTCTACCAGATCCTGTAGCAAGAATGTCCCTGATGGAATTAGGCTGTGTAAAGAAGTTTCTTTTCTGTTTGGTTTAAATCTGATTTCACTGGGTGTTGATGAGTTTTGATTTTACAAAACCAGCAATTACTTGTTCCCTATTAATATTTCACTCTTTTACAGACATAGTATTCCTCACCTTGAGATGTTTTCAGCCTGGAAAGTGAGTTACATAACCTCTTGTGATGACACCACTGTATTTCTGCTCATTCTTTTTTTACTTTTTCTTTCTCCTGTTTCTGTCTCTGTGTTGCACAGTTTCTGAGATGCACTGGAAGCACCATGATATTCAAAATAAGAGCATGCCATAGAATTGCTCTGTAGACTAAATTTAATTTTTTTTCCCTGGGAATTGTTAATGTTCTACTTGCCTTTTGGCTGTCAAAGATCACTGATCCTATGTCTTCCAGCTATGCAGAATGACTCCCAGGTCCCTGTACTGAAAACGTCAGAGTAATTTAAAACCAACTGTGTAATGCAGTTAGTATTTTTCTGCATGACTATGAAGCTTATTAGTCAGCCTCTCACACCAAGATTTTTTTCCTAGCTCTGTAATTTTGTCATCAAGAAACACTTGTGTTTTCCTTTGTCAGATTATCTGTTAAAATATGCCAAATGCCCCCTAACATGTCCCCAAATGCCCTCTCAGGCGTTCTAGATTTTAAACAGCCTGGAGAAATCTAATTTACTTCCTGGAGAATCTTTTTTTTTTTGAGGGACTTACTAGGAAAAAAACCCCAAACAAACAAAACAAATAACCCTCCATACTCATACAATGTACAAGTATTTCAAGGATGTGGAACTACTGCAATACTGATGTCAGAAGTCGGATCCCTTTTTTTTATTGCTGCCACTTCTTATTTCCCACAGGGCCTGGTCCAGCATGCTCCTCTTGTAAATCCTGCCCCAGAACCTGCTTTCTTACCAGTTCACTCCGGAGCTCTCCACGCCTATTACCTGTTGTTGCAGAGCGTGCCCTATTCTCTCATTCTTCTCTAAAAATTCAATAAAACAAGCCCCAAATCTTGGTTTTGGTAGGGATTTATGAAAACCTGGATAGTGAGCTTTCATGTCCCTTTCATTCCCAGATTTAGAATTATAGACCAGGTGACTTGCCTAGAGTCCACCTGCTAAGGATTCAAACAGGAATGTGCTGTTTTCAACCTACAATTGCTTTCTCTTCTAAAACACCTTTTTTTAAAATTTGGAATGAATACCTTATTTGTAAAATGAAAGCCAACAGCTAATATAAAATTCACAAAGATAAGCAGTCTATTGCAGTTGTTCGAGGTTAATGTCACTGTAGCTTTCCTCTTCCACCCTTTTTCTAGCCATAATTTTATAAGATGCACAGAGGCTTATACACAGCTATCCACTCTGTATTTATCACAGCTGAAGGAGGTATTTGGTTTCCTGATTTTAACAAGTACGTGGACTGCATCTAAGCTGTGATGTGCCTAAGCACACAGTTCAGCTCCCTTGTCTCTGAGTGAAGAAAACAAGTTCAACTTTCCAGATACAAATGACTCACAGGAAGCTGTGTAAGTTCATTGGATTTTTTTGGCCTTTTTGTAACATCTTCCGCCAAAGGGGAAAGTCCAGCCTATTGTCAGTGTAAGAAAACACTAAGAACAGTTTAGTTTACCTTTGCAAGGTCAAATGTTTTTCCTCCTGGAGACCTCTTCCCCTTATTAAAGAAGAAACTGATTACCTCAAATCTTTCCCAATTTTTTGATAGGTCACTCCTAAATTCAAAGTATTTAACTTCTGCTTCAATTAAAAATAAATTCTTTAACCTGCTTGTATGGAATGCACAATAGGAATGGCCAACAAAGAACAGCTCATTAAACTGCACATAATTACTACAAAACAGCTGCTTTTAACGACCTTTGAAAGAACAGTTTGCCCATTAGCTGTGCTCATTTTCCCTTTGATATGCATACATTTAGTGTTAATACATCTTATTCACAAATTGCCTTTTTTCATACATGTATCACAGTAACTCAAACTCAGATCAACACAATTAGCTATTCAGCCTTTTGCAAAGTTTGGAAACCAAGTTAGAAAAAAAAAGGAAACAAGAAATTTTATACATCAGTATATTTATTACAGAAAAATAATCAAAAGTAGAAAATAATGAAAATTACATTTAAAGAAAAGTTCATTAGCTAAGTTGTAATCCCAAGAGGTAAGTGACCACAAGAACAACCTCTGAGAGTCTGACATGCAAGGTCTTCTGTCACACGCATCGCTCTCCTTGGTGTCACCTGGATGTAATGGCTTCCCTCAGACAACCCAGGCACCACTCACCCTGCTGCAGCTGCTGGCTGTTATCTTGACAGCAGATGACAGGCAAAGGGGAAGTAGCTCAGACATGTCACCATGCAAGTTTTGGTGGCTCTCACAGCACACCCATGACAATTACATGATTTTCACAAAGGAGGTTGCCTTCTCTGTGGTTGTGTAAGCCCCTCTTCCCTGGAGGCCCCGTGGAAGGCTCTCCAAGGCTCACCTGCCTGTACACAGCAGCACTGCTGTGTATCCCAGACTCCCATTGCAAGTGCTGTGGAAAAATTCTGTAGAAAAGAGTGTAAAATTGAAGCCCCTGTTGAGACAGGGGTTCCTAGTTGCTCAAGAATTCAAGAGGCTAAACACCAAGTAGAAAAATATAAAATCTTATAGTAAAGAAAAGAACAGGGAGGCCAGTCAAACCCTTCCCCTTCTGCCTGGTGGCTGCTTGGCTAGGAAAGGCTATGCAAGTGCTTTATCAGAGAGTTGAGTATTCAGTCCAATGACTTTGTCAAATCCAGAATGTATTTTGTGTTTACTAACCAATTAATAGTTACATTATACTTTTCCACACTATATATTTTGCTTGCAGAATTTCTTTGTGTCAAGGTAAAGATGCCCACAGAAGCTAGTTCAAAAGAGGGGCACTAACCACAGGCATAGTATAAAAGCAAACAGAAAAAGCTCACAGAAGACAGTTTTCATCAACTGACAGTGAAGGCCAAACTTTTCAGTAGCTGCATTTATTTCCATATGAAAGCCATCACTGTGTTTAGGGGAAGTGCCTGCTTTTGATTTTTTGAGATGTTTCATAGAAGACTGTGTCCTGCTGTTCATAGAGTTTAGGGGAAGTGCCTGCTTTTGATTTTTTTTTTTTGAGATGTTTCATGGAAGACTGTGTCCTGCTGTTTGTAGGGAGCCTGTGCCATCTAGGTTTGGGGTTTTCTCAGCATCTGGTGGCCTCAGATTTTATGCAACCATAAGCTGTTCCAAAATATTGTGTGTTCTTGTTCATGATTTTGGTATCCCTGGCAAAGCAGCCCTCTGTGTAAATTGGCTTATGGGAAGTTGGTTCAGCACAGTAACTGCAAATACCCTGAATTGGGTACTCTTAAAGTACTCCACAACCAAGGGGTCAGCTCAGACTGGATAGCTGCTTCACTGTGCAAACCATTTAAACAGCCTCACACCCTTACAATTTGACACAGACAAACATTCCAACATAAACCACTTTGTCTGTTACACAAAGCATTGCCAGCATCTAAATACAATAGACAAATGTAATTTTTCAGCACTAAGAGCTAAATTGCATTGAAGAGAGGAAAATAAATCAATATGTGCTGAAAAGAGAAGAGTGTATTTCAAAAAGTGCATTCAAAAAACCTGGTATTTAATACAAACAGAGCTATAGA
Source organism: Passer montanus (assembly GCF_014805655.1). Taxonomy (NCBI): domain Eukaryota; kingdom Metazoa; phylum Chordata; class Aves; order Passeriformes; family Passeridae; genus Passer; species Passer montanus. The sequence goes on along the minus strand of NW_024359832.1, from coordinate 3,060,083 downwards.
ACAATATGAAATTATTTCAAATAAGTCAATTTATACCAAATCTAAGAGATAGAATCACAAAATTATTATTTCTAGTCTACAGGAAAGTGCCTTGAAAGAAGATGGTCCATAAGGTTTTAATTGTGTTCACCACATCTGTAAACAGAATAAAATGACCTGTTATTTATGTGAGTGCCACCTTGCTTTCAATGTGAAACATGGAGCATTTTGGTGATTTCTCTCAGAATATTCCAGAGCCCTTGAGGAAAAAAGACTCCTAAACATGAATACAATTTTATCTGAGTGGTCTTCCTAGGCAGTGCCAGAGCTTGCACCACGTGCTTTGCATGGACAGTAGCAAGATGTGCTCAGCAGGGGATCTGCACATTTTCAGAGCACAGCATGTTAAATTAAGAAATTTTATTGAAACATAGAAGAGGTTTAACAACACAGAAAACATCATAATGCTTACAGTACTTCTTTTCCTAAGTTTCTAAAACCTGTCCATCAGAATTGATTTGTGGCAAATTCAAAATACCACACTGGCCCAAATATAATGGCTTTTTCATTACAGCAATTAAAACTTGAAAGAAATACACTTACCTTACATTTGTTTTCAAACTAATTTTTTGACCAAGCTTTCAAGACCTTACAAAAATCAAACAAGAAGATCCAAGCTGCTGGTAAAATGTGCAGCAATCAAGGTCTTGGATGAACATGTGAGCTGGAGCAGGGAACAGGTTCCACAGCAGAACTTTCAGGACCCATTACAGGAAGAAAAGGAGAGGGGCCTGTGGCATCCTGTGTTCCTCCCCTCTAAAAGCTGCAAGGCTCCTCTGAGTTTGAGACAATTTGGAATTTATTTAAAAGCTAATTGGTACTCGCATACCAGAAAAAAATATTGTCAGCTTACAGAGGAATGCTGAGAAACAAGATGTGTTTGGATTGAAGGTTCAGCAAGCTGCAGCTCTGACAAACAGCAGGGGTAAATGCCATAATAAATATTTGATTCCTCTACACAGGTAATTGCTAGTAAATGACCATTCTCAATTAAATATGCTTTGGGGTCCTTATTTGAAATAAGTGAGCCTACGTAAACATTTATTTAAAACAAAATCTTCAAAAGCAGTTAATCAGCACAGCATTGCAAGAAGTTAATTAAGCTCATAGGTGCTAATGGATTTAGAGTGTTATTTATTCAGAGTTATCTAAGTCTGGCTCACTTCCTCCTTCATGCTGGCACTAGCAAGAAACCCTTCAGAAAGTTTTGGGGGATTTTTTACCCCTGTCCTCATACCAAAGTAGAGCAGTGAGGTGGCCTGGAGGGCCAGCTCACTTTGTGATCTCTGTAGCTGGCACAAGAGAAACACTGCTTCTTTTGGCACAACCCTATTAGGTGAGCCCAAGCCAAAGTCCATTTTCTGCTAGTAGCTGAGCACTTGCAGCACTTGATATAAAATTCTGAACCCTTGCAGTGGCAAAGCTGATTAAAATCAGGACTTTATTCTAATGCCCTCTTTAAGGACTCTGAAAACTCTTTTCAATCCCCACTGCTACAATGTATTGTTGCATAGTAAAGTCCATCAAAATCTCTCATCTGGGCAATTAAACAGGTTCTGATGGGATAGTCCTCCTTATAGACTGTCTGTGGGCATGCACTTTGGATTAAAAATATTCTTGTCCGAATTCCTACATTATATATGCTAGACTCAATCCAACAATTTCTGTGTCAGACTTCTGTTGTTAGCTGTGTAAAGTCCCATGAAAGGGTTTCAAACAGGCCCTCTGCTCTCCTCTCTTGCAGGCAGCTGAGCTACTTGCAAACACTTTCACACATTCTCCTGCCTGTGAGAAATGTAGGCCAGCTCACCACAAGCAGACAGTGTGAAAGCATTCTTAAAAAACCCAGCTGCTGGCCTGTTTTTCATAGAGTGCAAGTCCTTTTAAACACTTGCCTACTTCCTACCCCTGTAAACCCTCCTTTTCCACAGAGGGAACTTCCCCCTTTCTGGGGTGAGAACACCACAGGAGCCATGTCCCCTGCCCCACCACAGCAGACTGCTCTTGCACCACTATTACACTACCCCACTACGGCTCTAGCCAAACTGTGCTCCTGAATGGAAAAAACCCACCCTCACCTGTGTCTGCTTTTAGTTCTCAATATTTCAATGCATTTCTAAATATCAACAAAATCCATAATTGTTTGATTCTTAAGTAAAACAAGCTGGAAGTTGAAAGGAGTTGTATTTGTTTTAATACAAGCAGTCAATCCAAATTAATTCCACTTAGGTCAATCATCAATACTCAGCTGCAGCTAAAGAAAAAATTCCACAGAAATGTGGGATTTAAAATTAGTATGAAAGGTATGCAAGGTAAAAATTAAGAAACAAAATTAATCAGGAATTACAAATACAGAATATTTCCTTGAGTAATGCTTGGATTTTGATCCATTGTTAAAATCTGTTATTTGCACTATACTGTTCAAAAGAAGAATACCATTCACCATGGAAAATAACATTAAATTTAAAAAAAAAATTACAAGGTTGCCTACCTGGCACTAAGCTGCTGAAGGACTTGAACCTTCTCTCTCATTCGATCCAAATTTTGCTTTACATTCTTGGCAAGTATGATGACACTTCCTAAAATATTGAAATCGAATAAAACATTGAAGAATTTTGTTGTATTTCTTCTAATACAACCACAGAAAATGGTTGCAAAGGTTCTTGAAGAAGTAATCTCTTGACTAGATTCCCCAATTTTTGTAATATGGGATATAAACTGCAAAATATGACATCTAAATGTCTCAGCCAATAAATGCCCATTAATTAGTATTAAGTATTCCTTCTAGCAATTGCCAAAATATAACAGGATGTTCTAAGCAGCAAAGGACAGTCCTTGCCATTGTACCTAGGAGCAAGGTGTATAACACTTTGTGTAATACCAAGTATATACTTTGTTACGTGGGGGAAGAATAGAAGCAGAGAAATAGATGAACAATGAAGAAGCTTCCCATTGTCAGTAACGTACTCTTATAGGCATAAAAGCTCATGCTAGTCTGGGGAAAAGATGTGGAAAGACAAAGGAGAATGATTTTTTGCATAGGATTTGTGGAAATGTGTTCTGTGAGCGAAAGGTTTATACCAGAAGCCATATTGAGAATGGAGAGTACAACAAGCAGCTGAAGGAGGAGCTGGGAAGGAAGTCAGAGTCTGATATGATGTGAAGGAGTACTTTATGTGAAGCTGGAGGCTCCAGGTGACAGAAGTCAACCACTGACATCTGTTCTATGGTTAGAGGTGCAAGGTGGAAAAGGCACCCCCTCAGTTTGTGCTCATGGCTTGGCACGACAGCAGGAGGTTGGGCAAAGCCATAGAGGAGAGGGAGGTTGGAATACGGGCTGAGATTGACATTGCTGTTAAAATACGAGAACATTATAAAAAAATCTGTAGCATAGTTGGCCTGAGGTATGTCCCAAAGGAAGACTCAAAGGATCGGAGTGATAACATGGACAATCTTAGCAGTATGATACTAGATAAAAAGAGAATGAGTAATTGTTGTCACATCACACTCAAAAGTACAATAATTTCATTTAAATAATGGATATCCTAGTAACAGGTATTACAGTGAGTTTAATTTGCATTTTCTGAAAAATGTGTATAGTTTCTAATACTGCAATACATACTCCACGACAATGACTAGGATCTAATCACAGAACTTAAATTAATAATTTAAATTAGCACAGACCTTTTTTGTTTTGGACAAAATGGTGCAATTCCAATTTTCTGAAACTTTTTTTGGCATTTTCCCATGTATGACATCCTTCCAATGGCAAAACCCAAGACACCAGCAACTACAGAGACAGATAACAATACATTGTTAATACAACAGCTTAAATCAGGTGTGTGCTATTAGCTCCACTTTAATCATATAACAAATTCTGTACCACATCTTCTCAGAACATGTCACAAACACATGTGAAGTTATACAGGGTTTACAGGGGTGAATTCAATAACTACTGAAAACCAGTAGTTACCTATCATGAGAGAGAACAACTGGTCCAAAATAATTGATACAGAAAAAGGACATAATATACCTGTGTACAGGAAAAGGAGGTAATATTTAAAGGACCAAATTACACAAATAAAATTAATTCACAATGTCAGCACTAATAGTTCTTGCCTTTGATTGCACACCATGGTTTACTTCGAATGATCACACTTTTAACACCAACTTCTCTGGCCTTCTAAGAAGCTGGAACATCAGCTTGCTATACTGTTGCACTGTGGCTTTCACTCACTAGAGTCAGAATAAAATGTTCTTGATTTCCTGCTGAATTTCTGCTGGAGAGGGAATCTAATTTCTTGTCATTTATGAGCCACCTTACTGTACAGTACAGTTTCTGTGCTTCTATTTGTTTTCTATATCAATCCATGGTTCTGAATTAGACAACTGAGATCAATCAAACACATGAAAAGGACCATACTATTTTATATATTATAGTGTCATGACTTCTTGATACCATAAGTTGTGCAATCGGCCAAGTGCAGCTGATCAATGAGCTGATATAATTTATAAAACAAAGTGGAGACTAAAGTTTATACCAATTTGAGAGACTGCATTACATAAATATAAGCTGCTACTGAAAATATTTACATTAGAAGAATCTCGTTTCATACATTTATTTTTGAAGACATAAAAAACCTGATTTCCTAATCTGCTGGGGTGACATATCAATTGCAAAAAATGAAGATTTTGGAAAGAAATTCAGAGAGATGCATCTTGGCAGGCATATTGCCTGTAAAGAGCCTTTTCTTTCTTTTTAGAATTGGGTACAACTTACGTGCCATCTTGGGGTATGGACCAAATCTTGGGCTTGCTGTGAAAATGCCTACAATAAAAGGAAATAGTCAGAAAGCTTATTCACTCATTCACTTGAGGAACTCACCAGCACTCAAAACCAGCACTAATTTTCCTACAGATTTTACATTTCTTAAGGTGAGGATGGTATGAAGTCCACTAACTCAGATTTCAGTACATCAGGGCACTTTCTATTCTACTAGTTCTTAGTGCACGTGTTTTGGGGCAGTCTTAGAGTCATAGGAGGAAGAGAATCTAGACTTTGCAGGATTCAGTTCAGGTAGGAGTTCAGAGTGTAAACCAACATGAAAGCAGCATGTCTGCCACTGGTGACACCTGCAGCACTGCAGAGGAAGTGACGGTGGTTTATGTTTCAGCACAAACCAACCCTGCATATAAAACAGCAAAATTAAATCTCTCACACAGGGTCCAGCTCCTTGTGCTGTGATAAGCAGGATGAAACTGCTCTTTGGTAGCTTTCTGTGGCTATCAATTAAAACTGATATCTAGACTTCCCCTCTGGAGAGGAAAGATCACACATTTTGGCCTTTAAGAGGAGAACACAGTGTGCTAAACAAGAAAAGCAAAAAAATTATCTTTAGCTTTTCCACCAAAATCCACATTCCCCCAGTTGATCTCAGGAGGTGAAACCAGTATTCCTCTGAGAACTGTATCTGGCAGAGGAATGCCATGCTGTGGAGGAGGGCTCCACACAGCACGATTACCGTGGCAAAGGGAAGGCAAGTAAACACTGGCTGCACTGTTACATGCATTCAGACAGTAATAATGAGGCTTAGAAGCTCCAGCATCTTCTAGAGGCAGGGTACTGTGTGCAGCCATCAGAAGAAAGAATTTAGACAGAGAAGTATTCAGCCTATGCTAAGCACAAGGGCCTTTGCCCACTGTCATCTATGCAATTTTATATTGGATCTCTCGGGGGAGGGAAGAACAAAAGTGTTGTTTGTTTCTAATCACCCCCTCCAACTGGTGACACACAGTAATGATTATTTAATAAGAGCATTTGTTATTTCACAGCTGATCAGAAACATCCAAGTACAATGAACAGAAACTGAGAGAGTACCTGGTGCCAGAGGCTGGCATGTTACCTACAGAGACAGCCCCGGTGCCCTTCCTGTCACTGCCCACCCTTTTTCCAACGTGTAATCCTTCTCTGACACACCCTTACTCCTTCCCTCCCTGTCTCCCTACAAGCTCATAGGTCAAGGATGGAGTAGGGAACCCACATCAGCCTCTTGTGATACAGCTTAGCAGACTTCAGGGTGGATGTCCCTCACACTCTCCCCAAAACACCAACCTCTACCTTATACATAGTCCAGGCCCCCAGCAGGGAAACTGAATCTGCCATGCACAGAACCAGCCACATCCACCAGAAAAACAGAATACAATTTTCTTTTGTGTTAGCCTGCAGATCGTGAGCCATTTCTACAGAAAGCTCTCTGTCTCCCCACTTTGGCAGTACTCCTTGTCCCTTTGCACCAAAGCTGTAGGACCATTGACACATGGTCACTGTCAAAACATTGCCAGCATTTTCAAACAGAACAACAGTCAGAGCTGCAGTACCCAATTCTAACATCCAGCTCGGGCTGCACAATGCTCTGCCCTGCAAGCTGCCCCAGTGAAGACCCTACTCAACTACACGTGATCATGGTGACAAAACCCAGCCATCACAGTCTTTGGATTTGCAAATTCTCTTTTCAGTTCATGCTCTTGTGAAAGAATAACTGTAGCAATGCACACATAATAATCAAATCACCACAGCAATGATGGTAATGAGAGAGAAGAATATTGATCTTGAAAAACAGCACTTTAATGATATATTTTTTTATCTTTACCTTTTGAGATTAGCCCCTGGGTGACAAGCATGCTCCCAAGAGATAAAGGAAGAGCTGTGAAAATGAAAAGGAAAGTAGCTGGTATCAGCCAAAATTTGCTATGTATTTGGTAAATACTCTCTTATACATTAAATGTTTTCTGTTTCTAATGTAAAAACATTATTTCTAAACATTAACTTTTCCTACTGTCTTAATCCCCTATTACATCTGCTCATTCAGATTACATTCTCTTCAAAACCAAGATGTTCTCACACAGTGCCAGACATCAGCCATGCTGTAACATCTGGAGCTAATGCAATACATATATATTTATTAAATAATAGATTCCACAATCTGAATATCTCATCTAACTACTGCAACACTTATAATGACAGCAGTCCAATAAAATGCTGAAACCCTTTTCAATCTTCTCCATTCAGGAAATATGTAATTTAGATACAAACTGAGAGGGTGGAAGTAAAGGTACTAAAACTGATCTTTTTAGCTTTCCTAACACACTTGGAATTTCACAAATCAAAGACACATAGCCATGTGTGCCTTCCATTCAAAGGCAAGGATAAGTATGTAAGAAAGTAAAACATTCCTTAGGTGGTTGTAACGAACTCTACAACTGTTGAAGCTCATATTAAGCAAGACCTCAATCCAACCACCTTTACCTACAACAATGATGCAAATAATTCAATTAAACCTTGAAGAATACAACACTTAACTTAATATGACAGAGTTAACCCACAACAGTGTTCCAACAAAAAACATTTTGCAGACAGTTTTGCATACATACATCAAGAAGTCATTCTATGTGGTAAGTGTGGTAAGAATGACTTTGGATCACTCACCTCTGTACCAAAAACTTTCCTGTTTGCATTCTTTAACAATCCTTGCAATCTCTCTGTCTTGAATTTGGGACAAGGGACAAAATAACATTGGCTGAAAGCATAAACCTGGATTAGTTTACCAAATTTAATCTCACAGGAAGAAAAAAACTGAGTTAATTAAAGAAGATAAATTACCAAAAAAACCAAAAAAACCCCAAAAACCTCCAAGCAAAACCCCTTATGTCTGTTGCTAGCAGTGTGATGAAATCTTGATACCCCAATACAGAAACAGAAAGAACTACATAGGTTTTAAGTTTAAACAACCCATCTTGTTGATCTTTACTTTCCTAAAATTGCTCAGCTGCTGCTTGCCCTAGAAGCATATTGTTTTATAACTGTTAGCCATTTCATTCTCATGAGCTACATTATGTCCCCAGAAAGAAATGATGGAAAACAAAGGCAGAGTGGCAATTTTCAAAAATCAAGTTCTACTCTGAACAACTGAAGTTCAATAAGAGCAGATTTTGCAAGTATTTAGAAGAGAGTCAACATAAATTCTGCCAGACTCCTCACTAGTAGAACTTGCTCTCTGAGCAATTTAAATATATCCATGGCAGTAACTGAACTCAACCATACTGGCTTCACCCTAGTACAAATCATGCTGCCAACAGACTTCCTGAAGGTAGCTCTTTTTTCACCTATTGTAAGGAAAAAGTGACAGTATTCTCCCTTGCATTCTGCTATCCAGGGTATTGACATGTAAACATATGAGGATTATTTTTCTTTCTTTAACAAAAGACTCAGTGTTAGCATTTGCAGTGCTGTTATCAGACATCTGAGATAAATGGGTGTACTGGTTTCTACTGGATGACAGTTTATTTTCTCCACAGTAACCAGTATGGTGCTAGGTTTTGGATTTATGACCAAACCAGTCTTTACAATGCAGGGATATTTAATTACTGCTGAGTAGGCCTTACACAGAGTCAAGGCCTTTTTTGTTTCTCAGGCTGCCCCAACAGCAAACTGGCTGAGGATGTAGAAGAATTTGGTAAGGGACACAGCTGGGACAGCTGACCCCAGCTGATCCAAAGAATATTCCAATTCCATATCGTGACATTGTGCTCAGCAAGAAAAGCCAAGGCAAAGGAGCCATCATTAAGTTAAAATTAATTGAAATTTTAACATTTTTTCTGTAAAAACACAACATCTTCAAACATATGCATTCTTGAAAGAAAAAGCAGGCATCATAGAAAAAGCAATGCCTTGGAAAATGGAAAGAAGAGCACATTCATCTATTACAGGATTCTATCTCCTTTTATGCCTGACTCCTTTTATGCATGATTTTATAGCCATAATGAGGAAATGCATTTATTGGCCATAGCCACACATTTCACATTACAGATAATTGATATCTCAGCCCTTTTTCAAGCACTGTTCCTAGAAAAGTTAATGGTGGTGCTGGGTAGACAATGCAGAATTGGCTCCACTCCAGATCATAGAGAACCGCTTCAAACTGGTTTCAGAGCAAGGTCATAACAAATACAGTAAAATACAAACAGGCTGACTGAAAGATAAGGAAATGCATGTCAGAGCCCCAAGTGCACCAACAGGCTTTGCAACCTTTCTGCCTCCATACACACCCTGCCAGCTGTTCAGTTGCTTGGGCTCAGAGTCAGCTCTACCATGGCACAGTTGTGTAACACCGAGTTAGACTGCTGAAAACAGAAAAGCTCAGAAAGCAGCAAGAAACTTTGCCCAGGGCCTCTGCCCTTCAGTTCAGGAGCTGTATATAAGCTCAGGTTCTTGCCTTAACTGTGCTGTAGCTATACCATGGAGATCCTTACCCTGCCTTGCTAGCCTGATCACCCAGCTTAGCATCAGACTTGCCTGGCAATCACTGAACTGACTGCAAGCTGACCCTGGTATAACATCATTGGATCTGCTCTCCTCCTCTTTTTGGGTACTGTGATACTGTGCTCCCTGTACCTGAGGCCCCAGCCCCTGCCACCCTGCTGTCACTTGTGCCTCTTCCTTGCAGATCAGCCCAGTATTGCTGCCCTCTGGTAGTGACTGGTTAGCAAAAAGTATCACATTTAAATTCCTCGATGTCTCCATTAGAGGAGAATGTTCATCTTCTGTAGAGCTGTAGACCCAATTCTTGTGCTGTACTGTTCCTTTGTCCCCTTCTGACATGTGCATGCAGAGCTTGATGGGGACAGGCTGTACTGGACTTGTACTCAGACACCACAGCCATGCCAGCTCATAACTGGGCATAAATCAGAGCCTTAAGATTCACAACTCCACTGTTGTGGAGCACAGTGAACCAGGAAAAATAACACACCATCCTTTCCTCTCTTCATCTATATGCTTAAGCTAACAGACACCCATTTCTCTCTTCAATAAGAGCAACTGAGGTAAAATCTGTTATTCATTAGCAATAGCATTGAAATATAAGGAAGGAAACCCAGCTTACCCATCCAGGTTGCTTTATTGGAGGCGTCTGACTTCCCTGTTGACCTGTTTCAGAAGACATTTTCTCTTTCCTTGTAGTCTGCTACTGCTCTTGTTCAGCAGAAGCTATGCGTTTTATGCTTGGCTACTTCTCCTTCTGCTAGGTACAAAGGTAAAAAGTCAAGATATCATACTGACATTTGTAAGTCCAATGTTCATCTAGAAAGAAAAATGACCAGGTTGAAAGGAGTGTATTTTTTACAGCAGATAGCATCCAGTCACCTGATACACAATTTACAGCACAGTTTATCACTTATCAGCAACACAGAGTTGGGTGTAACTTAAACAGGTAAGTCAGTAACTACAGTTAAATGCTGAATCATGACCTAGTATAGTATATTCAATCATAAAGAAATTCTAATTTTTTAATGTATTGCAGGTCCAAGAACAGCCTCTTTAATGTGCTGTCCAGAATTACTGCACTACTTCTATCCTCACTGCCATCATCCGAAACCTGGATTCCATGGGACTCACCAAGCAAGCCTATCACAAACCACATCTGTATCTCCAAAACCCCAATTCAGTTACAAACATCCTTTAAAAAAATAACACAAAAGAATAAATAGATTCCAAAGAGTTTTAGAGTTGCAATCTTCCATGCTTGAGAGCCATGCTGCTAGGGAAAAGCAATAAGGAAACTCATTTATTTCTAGAGTACTTCAAACAATCTAAGTTGTGATTTTTTACCTAGCACTTTGCTGCATGGTCTGGCACTTTATCAACATTAAGGGCATTTCTCCTTTTCTGAAAGTACCTTCTGAGAATGGTGGCACTGAGCAAGGCTAAAGTGACTGCAAAGGGCACAGTTAAATAGAAAAGATATGCAAAAATTTACTGACCTAAATGTTTTCTTGCATTCATAATATTACGGTATAAACCACTTCCTGCACTTATTTTGGGGTCAGTTATACAGCTATGAAGTTCAAGAAACATCTTCATATACACTAGATATTCAGACAGCAAAGCTTTTTTTAAGCAATAGAAGCAACACAACCTCCCATCCCTTTGGTAAAAAAACTTAAATAAAGCATTGAATTCACACCAATCTGCACTTCATTCTTAGACACTCACAAAAATTACAATGATCACTGTGTCTTTGAAAAACTGTAAGTTTGAAAACCTATATTCTATGAGGAAAGCTCACAGCTCTACACCGTCTTCCTCAATCTGAGAACAATTTAATTTTCATCAGTCTCTTGTCACTTAATGCAAAAAAATGACAAAATATAAGAAAGATGCATAAAACTTTAAAGTGGTTTGTGTCAATCAAAAGTGAATCGTATTTTCTTTTCTTATCTGCTTTCTTATTCTTATCTACTCAGAAAGCCTACTTGTGCAGACAGCTGCATAAAATAATCACTGGAAACAGTTTCTAAATGCTGCAACAGATTTAAAGTGCTTGTCTTTTTCATGATAATAAAACAGCTGAGTCACAGGAGGAAAATAAACGAAATAAAATGAAGGAAAAAGAGTGGGTATAAATAAAGATTACAACTATTTGAAGTTTGCCATGGGCCTCCTATATTGTCCTAAGTACACGTTTCTCCTGAATTAGAAGTTATTCAGCTATGTTACTGCTTCAACATAATGAAGGACCCCAAAAATATTTAGCCCTTTAAGCAGCCTCATGGTACAGCTTCCACATGGGATGAAAGCTGAGAGCTATACTGGCAAAAATGAAACAAAGAGACAGAATTGATGTCATCAAAATATTATGTAACTGAATTTTAATATTCATACCTAGTAGACAAGCTGTCTCCTATCTGAGGAATGTAAAGTGTTCTGATTTTTCAAGGCCCTGTGTCTCGGAAAGACAACTGTTATCCCAAAAAATAACTTTATTTCCATTAGCTTACTGGAGAAATATAATTTCTTGTAATTTTCTGCAACACTCATTGCTGTTTTCTCAACCCTACATGTAATTCTTAGTGCAACAATTAAGTGTATATTCTGGGAAGAATTCTCCAATTATATTATTCTGTTTAAATTAAATGCCTGTGTAATACAGGATTAAATCAATGTGGTTTGCAAGGATCAAATAGTCAAAAAACTTATTCATCTTTTACAAGAAATATTCTGGATAATTTATTCATTTACAGAAGAAAATGCTAATTTTAGGCTCCTGAAAAAATCTCACAGTTTGAATACCTCTAATGGGATGACAAAGAAGCAGTATGCAAGAAGATAGCTAAGTTTTTCAAATATGAGAGTTGTCAGCTTCATACACTGTGTTTTCAAGAAAAAGCCTCCTCCTGAATATGAATAATGACCCCATAATTCGCAGGCCTACTTGGGGGAAGAAAGGGAGGGCCAAAATTGCACGTATTAACCAGTCCACGCAGTGGGCTGTGATGCCGAGGGCAGGCACCACTCATCAAAGATTTCAGGGAGGGACCTCAAGGAAGAGGAAGATGACAAGCCTCAACATGATGTTTCACACCTATCTGAACTGGCTTTTTGAAAGAAGAGCCTGAGTTTAAAACAAAGGTGAGTCTACAGAGAAGCTGCAGTGGGCAGTCAATGAAAAGGTCCCTACCACCAAGCCGAGAGCTGCTGAATGCCCCACGCCTGCTCAGCCCTGCAGCAGGCGCAGTGCCCCACCCAGGGCACTGCACACCCGGCTAGCACAGAGCGTTTCTTTCCTAGAATCACAGAACCAATGAGAGTGGAAAAGGCCTCTAAGATCACTGAGTCCAAACTGTGACCAAACACAACCTTGTCAACTGAACCATGGTATTGTCACATCCGTTCCAATGTCTGATCACCTTATAGTAAAGAAATTCTTCCTAATGTTCAACCTGAACCTCCTCTGGCACAGCTTGAGGCTACGTTCTCTTGTCCTGCCATTAGTCGTCCGGGAGAAGAGACCAAACCTCCCCTGGCTACAACCTCCTTCCAGGTAGTTGTAGCGGGCAGCAAGGTGTCCCCAAGCATCCTTTTCTCCAGGCTGAACACACCCACAGCGCCCTCAGCCGCTCCTAGCAGGACTTATACCCCAGACCCTTCAGCACACCACGGCTGGACACGCTCAAGCACCTCAGTGTGCTTCCCGAACTGACGGGCACGGCGCCGCCGGCAGCACAGCCCCCACAGCGGCCGCCTGCCCCGGGCCGGCTGCCCAAAGCCGCGCCCCGACCCCCGCCTTCCCCCGCCGTGACGCCGCAGAAATCCGGCCCCGCGGAACCGCTTGGCGCGGAGAGGAGGAGTCTGACACTCGCGGACCCCGCCGCGCTTACCTTCCGCAGGCCGCCGGAGGAAACGGAACGGGCTGGGCTGACCCGGCCCGGCCCGGCTGACCGCACAGCCCACGGGTGCCCGCCTGCCGCGCTGAGCCGCGCTGGGCGGGGGCCGGCCCGCCCGGGCTGCCGGCCTCCAGCGCCTCCTGCCGGGCGCAGGGACAGCGGGGCCGCGGGGCCCGGCCCCATCGCCTCACGGCCCCGCGGGGGCACACCGGCCCCTTCCCGCGTTCTCGGATTTCCCGAGGGAAATTCAGAACGCTCATTCAGCAAGGGTATGTGTTAACGAAGGTAGCAGAGTCACGGAATCTTTAGGATTGGAAGGGCCCTCTGGAGGTCGTCTGGTCCAACGCCCACTGCCAAGGCAGGGCCACCTGGAGCAGGTGACACAGGAATGTGTCCAGGTGGGTTTGGAATGCCTAGAGAAAGGGAGACACCATGACCTCCCTGGGCAGCCTGTTCAGTGCTCTGCCACTCTCAATGCAAACATCTTCCTCAAGCTGAATTGGAACTTCTTGTGGTTATAGTTTATGGCCACTGCTCCTCATCCTGTCCCTGGGCACCACCAAAAAGGATTTGGCAGCATCCTCTGGCACCTGCCTTTGAGGTAGCTATGTGCACTGATGAGACCCCCTCCCAGATTTCCCTCTGCAGACTAAACAGGCCCAGCTCCTGCAGTCTCTCCTCAAGAGATGCTCCAGACCTCTCATCATCCTTGTGGCCTCCACTGAACCCTCTCCAGTAACTTGTCTTTCTTGTAGTGAGGAGCCCAGCATATCACATATGGGGTCTGTCCTACAAATTGAAAATATTTTTTTCTGGAAATGAAATAGTGTTCTTTAAAAAAGAAACAACAAATTCTACTTTGACCATTTTGGAATTAAAAGCATTGCTTATCTACTTTGATTTTAATACTACAGTGCTCGTGTAAGTAAATAAATTTTAATATTAACAAGAATTAAATAAGAAAGGCACTTTCATCAAGCAAAAATAATTTTGCAAGAAAAAGTTATTCTGAAAATGTCAGTTGGATGTGGGAGGGGTTGTTCTAGGAATATTGAAAAAAATGGTTCTACTTTCTCTGAAATGAGAAATGCAATGCCTTTATTTAAGAATAAGTTTTCTAAAACAAAAACTATAAAACTGACTTTTATTCTGCATTTTATTTTAATTAAAAGGTCTCTGTTTCTATTTTGTTTTGTTTTGTTTATTTTTTCACAGCAAGACAATAGTTTTCAGTAGAGTATCTTAAATGGTGATATGACACTTCATTGCTTATCATGAAATGAATAGCCTCTGAGATCACCATTACACTTCCTCCTTCTGCATGACCTTGGCATCTCAGTTTCATAAGAAACATAAATCGTTGTTAATTTTCTTAAGTCCAAAGAAAGCTTTCAGCTTCCATGAGTCTTGGCTGCTTGAAGCCCCTTTCATGAGGCTACTCTCCCGCTCTTGTCTGCCCAGCCAGAGGATCAGACTTTGCTGCTGCAGAATGTGCTTTCCACATGGAGGCTGGGCAAGAGTGTTGTCCTAAAACAAGTCTTGAAAGTGTATCTAATACCTCCTGGGATCTCAAAGGTATTCTTGAAAACATACATGAAAACTCTTCAGTAGATACTGGCTGCATGCTATTCTGAAAAATACAACATACAAGAGAATCCCATGTGGAGTGAGTGCTTCATAACCAATAACTTCTTAACTGGTCCAGCTTAAGCTGAACATAAAGTGAAAGAGCACTGGAATGATAATTTTCTCATCTGTGTGCCTGAGGATAGTGATTGTCTAGAGATAGGACTGTTTGGATTCTTGCATCTTTCTGTGCAAAAGTGCCTCTTAAAAATCAGTTTAAGCTTCTTTTTAATTGTAACTTTAAATGTAAAGTTGGTTATCACAATTGAATATGTTTTTCAAACACTTTTTCTTTCCAAGATTTACCTGAATCATTTTCAGAGTTATAAAAATGGGGAAAAGGTAATACAGAAACCAGTAAATGTTAGTGATTTGGAAGAGTAAAGACAAAGCAAAAGAAATTCTTACCACTCCTGGAACAAAACAAACTTTACACATCAAAGAAATAAACCCCAATGGATACCAAAAATAAAACGACCAATATGGAGTTGAATGTTTGGCTGAGGAATTATCTGTTGTCAGAGTGGAGGCAGATCAGGGACTGAGATTTCACAAACTCTGGGAAGGTTTACAGGCTCTGGCTGCTTGAGAGAAGAACCTCTTAGAAAACACTGAAGGGTTGCCAGGGTCCTGAGGTCCACCACAGTCACCAAGGCAAAGCCTTTCTGGAGTGATATTTAACAGAAACACTCCACGTATGTATGCAGTGCATGCCAGCAGGAGGAACTATTACCACTTGTTAAACATGGTTTGTCTGTCTGTTACAAAATCAAATCCTGTTCATTGCTTGAAAATTCCCTGTGAAACAAAGCTCCATCCCCTTGCTTAGTAACCATAACAGAGCATGGAAAACCAAGTAAGAATTACACGACAGGGCATTGTTCTCATGCTGATGGGAGTAGGAGTTAAGAGCAAATGAAAAGGCATGAAAAGCCACAGCAGGAAACAGTCAACATACTTCTGAGTAAAACATTAAACTGTCCTCGCTACTTGCAAGGAATCATGTAAGTTTTCTGTGTCTTGGCTGATTCTTGGATGTACTTCTATTTTATACTTGGCCTGGGCTGTCTTTGAGAAGTGAATAGTTGGTAATTATGAAATGTTTAAGATACAGGATTTCCCCTTCTCAGTGTGAAGAGCCCAGTAAAGTGCTTGCAGGGACCTGCATGTGTTTGTGTTTCCCATGAGATTGTGACAAGTGCCTAACTGTAAACTCACCCACTCCTGCTTTGTTCAGAGCTGTGGTTTTAATCCTAATCTGTCCTCATACTTTCATGCTTTCCCCCCCCCATTTCTCTGGCACTTACTTCTGCTTCTTCATCATGCTCATTTCAGGCATCTCAGGCAATATGTAAGGACAGTTTCTCACGGGGGTCTGAAAGTTCTTTTAAGTGCCATGTGTTTCCTTGGGTTTCAAAACATACTTCTATTACAGTTTGAACACAAATAAAGCAGTGTTTTTTACAATCGCTAGCTTTAGAACAGCTTACCCCTGTCAACCAATGTAATTATGGGGCTGTTAAATTCAGATAACTTTTTATGTCTGCCTTGGGGTAGGGTGCCTTAAATATTACTGTAGAATGAAAATGCTTCTTGTTCTGTGAGTGGAAGCTCCTACTGTAGTGTTTTCTTGACTTTACAGAATACAATGATGTCAAACCATTAAAGATCAAATGCTTTTGCTATATTTTTTGTCATGTACACCTGTGGTACTCCAGGAATAATAATAAAAAAAATGTAGTGAAAGCCATTACTACACATATATGTGTGACTAAGCGCCTTACAAGCATGGATTTTTGTATTTAAGACATGGCACCTGAAAATTCTCTCCTCTTTTGCTCTGATGCTCATGCATATATCAGCACTACTGAGAGCAACAGAGTGTAACTTTGTGCCAAGTGAGACCAAAGTTAATAGTTCCTAAGAATGTCAGAGAGAGTACCCAGAATACAATTGGTAAATTTGTCAGGATTTGCATTGTTTTCATTGCATTATGAGTTTAATAGAAGCCACACAAGCATATCAGGTTCACAATTCCAGTCATGTCTTGTTTTACTGGAACTCCACCTCTGAACCATGAAGCAAGATACTGTAATTATAAAAAGGGTTGCAAAATTTTTTTGAGTATTTATTGGCTGAATACATGCTGTGTGCCTCACGCTCCCGCTACGCAGCTCCAAAAGCAGCCATGTTCTGCATTTATTCTGGCCAAAGATCTCATCTTCCATTTGCATCACCACAGCGAGATGAAATGGTGTCATCACTCACGTAATTCTGATATCCAGTGATAAGTGAGCTTGGTGACTATTCTGGTATGACTTTTCTTTAATGAAGAAAAAGAAAGATGCCTTTAATGGCATGGAACTTGGAGAAAACAGAGAAGCTCATTAAATTTATGAGTCTCATTCTTCCTTGCCTACTGAGGTCAACTTTTCCATCAAAATACTTTAATTCTTTTCTGGACATTTAAAACATATTTCCATTTTTAAAAACACATTTTCAAATAGCAGCCAAAATTCAACAGTGTTTTTGTAATAGCCAAACCCCATCATACTGCAGGGTAAATGAATAACTTGACTTTGAGACTTCTAGGGCAAAATTTAGTTTAGTACTGTGTCCTCTCAAATGTCTAGACCAGACTTTATTGCTAATAATAGATGATATAGATGTTAGGTATTTATAGTCTACTACTCCTATGGATTTAGAGTGTCACAAACTGGGGAAAGAAAATGTGTACCGTAAGGTTTATTTAGAATGGAACAGTCTTTTTAACACAAATGAGAAGGTACAGATGGTGGTTATATAGGATGCTGTATGCAGATTATTAAAATTTAAGATGATGGTATATTCCAAGAGCAAAAGGACTTCTTAGTTCTTAACTTATAATTAAAATTTTACTTTTCATGCCCCCCCCAAAAATTCTAAAATTGAGATTTTGCTTATGTAATCTTTTTGCCAGAGCTTGGCAGCTCTGATCACAGCTGGCTAGATTTAACTCATGATTTTTTTCTAAAATTAACAAACGTGGTTACTCAGGAATCTCAGCAAACGAAACGCTTCTTTTGGTGCTTTTTGTAGATAGCATTGCTTATCAGAAGTCCTTACTCTGCTATAGAAAAACACACATTTCACAAAGGTGAGCACAGTACTAATTCGGACATCCCGAACCCGGCGTAGTCAGCCATGTGTTTGTACAAGCTGCCAGGTGGGTTAGCTCCTCTTTTCCCCGCCAGCTTGTGCTATGACAACCTCTCACTTTTATCTTTCTGGCTGCCGTGACTGCTCAGGGGACAAACCGCTGGCACGTGAGTGGCGGGGCGAGATGCGCGGGCCGTTCAGTGCGGTCCGGCCGTGCGGGCCGCCCGCCCCCGCGGGGACGCGGCTCCGTGAGGCGGGACGGGCGGCGCCGCGCCCTGCCGGGCACTCGGCAGCGGGACTCAGCCCCCGCCGAGCGGCGATGTCCCCCCTGTGGAAGGCCGTTCTCTCGGAGAGTCTCCTGGGTAGGTGGCGGCGATGCCGCCCGAAGGGGCTGGGGGCTCGGGGCCGCGCTGCGGGCAGCGGGGGCTGAGCCGGGGCCGGCCGGAGCAGGGCAGCCCCGGCAGGGCGCAGCGGGGCTCGCCGTGCCTGCAGGCGAGCCGCCGATGAACAGCTCCCCTCTGGAACCAGTAAATAGTGCTCACACCTGAGCGCTCTTCCTCGGGTTCTTTTTCTCCTCTACTGCTGGAATGCTTTTTGTCTCTTGGACCAGCCTAGAATTTCCTGCTGCTGTGTCGGGCCGGTGCTTGTGCAGGTGTTGCAGAGGCGGTGCTGCTGCCCGGCTCGAGGCAGGGCGCCGAGGGAGGTCGCCAGGGCCAGCACCCGCAGTGTCTGCTCGCTGCATCTGCTGCAAAGCCGGGAAACTCACAGCGCAGTGCTGCTGTGCCCGGACAAGGTGTCTCCAGGGGAGAACAGCCCACCGATTTACTAGAATAATTCCTTTAGTCACCAGTCTACCTTTGAGTAGCCCTGAGACTGAGGGTGGGCTGTTATTTAAGCCGCCAGCCCTCTGAGCACCAGTCCTTTCCGAAGTTGAGCACTTCACTGAGGTTCAACGTAGGAACTGCGGTCTGAGTGGGGGAAGAGCTGTTTTATTCTCATAATTCCATTTCCTTGTAAAATGCATTTGTTTAACTTGAAATAACAAACATTTCTTCAAAGAAGGTGGCTGTTGTTGCTTGAACTGCTTTCAAATACATTTGACAGTCTGTATGTGAAAGTATAAAATGGTGCCTTTTAAGTAATCTCCAGGAAATCTTGTTGTTGAAAATACGTGATGGGGTTTTCTCTTTTTGGTTTGTTCTTGTTTTAGGTTACATTTCTTGGTCTCTTTACCATGCACTGCCACCAATGATCTACTACTTCCCTCTTCAGACGCTGGCACTCACAGGCCTAGAAGTTTTTGCTGTTGCCTTCTTTTCCCCAATATTCTTGACAATTGGCCCTTTTTGGAGGTTGGCTAAAAATGAGTATGTCCTAGCCTTTCTGAGATTGACTATGGTTGGTAAGTACTCAATGCAGTGAGTTATAGATTCTGTTCTGGTATCAATGCATAAGAACAAACATTCCAAATTGCCTTAAAATTCAGACTATTACAAAAAGAGACAGAAATAAGAAGTCCTCACTCTCCCCATACTCATGTTTTGCTGGTTTCATTTTTTTCTCTCAAGCTTTTAGCTACAGTCAGAGAAATATTTTTTGTAGCCATTGTATTGCATAAATACAGAAAAATATAATTTCACTTTTATTTCTAGTAGCTTTTAATTTAACAAGAGTGATGTGCAATAGGAAAGGTATTTTCAGTGTCACTCAAATATCAGCAGAGCAGGTGTTCTTTGAATTGTGACAATGGGTAGGGATGAGGCATTACAGAACCACTTGGAGCTAGTTTCTATGAGTGGAACATTCTTTTTAGTTTTGGAGGCAGTT
This sequence comes from Passer montanus, assembly GCF_014805655.1. Taxonomy (NCBI): domain Eukaryota; kingdom Metazoa; phylum Chordata; class Aves; order Passeriformes; family Passeridae; genus Passer; species Passer montanus. Next base: position 3,040,235 of record NW_024359832.1, on the reverse strand, counting down.
TTTTCTTCTAAGAATGTATTTTTAAAATGAAATCTATCTGTCTGCATGCCTGTAGAGGGGTTATAGGCTCATCCTAAATATGAAATAAACTCAGGAAATAGATGCCCCATTTCCCATTCCACAGGCTCCTCCTTAAACCAAGATTTGCTGGGATTCTCACTTTGGTCTTCAGCTAACTGGTGCAAATCTTAGCTCTTGTTGATTCTTTGAAAGTTTTTTGGGGGAAGGTTTGGCAGCTACGGCCACGTTCAGAAGTGAGAGTTTGCCTCCGATGGACTCGGAGGAGACAAGGGTCTCCATCCTGAGTAGAGGTGAAAATGCTGCTGCTGAGTGATGTGTTTCAGAAGCAGCAGATCCTAGCTTCTCATTTGTCAATATAAGATGATAGACAGATAATCACTTTCCTTATAGTTTTTCTCTTTTGCTGTTAGAATTACTTTCCCTGCATATTTTTTTAAAAATTAATTCTTGTTCTTTCTCTCTAGAAATTTACCAGAACTGAGCAGTTTGTTGGTGTCATTGATTGTTATGAAGAATAGTCTTACCATGTTCTTTTCTTTTCCTGTTATTTCCATTATATCCATCCTAGTACTTGTCTTGTTGATTTGTAATAAGCTTCTCAGTGGGCAGAATGTTCAGCTTCTAAGCAGCAGTGCCTCATGTGTTGCTTAGTACTTGTCTTGTTGATTTGTAATAAGCTTCTCAGTGGGCAGAGTCTTCAGCTTCTTGCAGCAGTGCCTCATGTGTTGCCTTCTGCAAGATCTTCTAGTTTAGAAAGTAGGAGTGAGTATAAGCATTTAAAATTGCACCTTACCTTCCTTCAGATGTGACACTAACATAAAATTTGCCATGTTTATTTAAGGTTGATCCTTCAGATCACCTTGCTGTGTTTACTAGTTCACTTTACCAAAAGAGATGGAAATCACTTAGAAATGTGTAATTTTTGTTCACTAAATAAACAGCAGTGACAGACCTATGATGATCTTTTATGTGTTGCTGATTCTCCTGTTTCTCAGTTCTTCCTGTGTTTTTGCTCCTTCATACTGAGACAATTTTATTCATTCTCTTTTTGATCATTTTTCCTTCTCAAAAAGGCCATGGCCTTCCTCTGGGACTTGTTGAATTGTCAGGCAGAACAATCTACTCCATGTGTGCTCCACCCCATTCTACTCAGTCTTCAATTTCACAATCAAAAAATAAGAAAATTTGTCATGCTTAGCTAAGACCAGAATATTCCTGTTCTGTTTCTTTCTGCCTTTTCAGGAGGCTTTCTTTTCCCTGCAACTTCTAATTTCTGTATCCTTTCATGCTACTTGATTTTGTGTTCTATTTGAAAACAAACAAACAACAGCAAAGTACCCTGTGGTAGTGTCTATTTGCATCTGTGTCTTCAGACTACTTAAGTTAAATTTGGGTGCTTGGATAGATATATTTAAGTCTTGGGTGTACTTGCCCAGCAACTAAAGGTGTGTCTGCTCTGACTTGGCAAACCCCTGCTACCTTTAATCAGGGTAGCACACATGATGAAATATTTGAGGAGGCAAGTTTATGGATTGCCAGCACAATTTAGTGACAGAAATCTGTGTGTGCTGTACATGAAACCTCTGTTGAAGTTCATGCAAGTACACCTTCACTGCACATTGGTCTTGTTTACTGTCTTGGCTCTAAGCTTTGCATCTGTTACTGTGAGCAGAACGAGCAGGTAAACAGTTGGAGGATCCCTCGCACGACTTGCCAGAATCTGCAGCGCCATTTCTGACATTACTTGCTTAACATCTCTTCAAGTTTGACTCATACTCACTTAGCAAATGGCTGATATCATAACAGTGTTGCTGCTTCTCCTGCTGTTTGTCACTGGTCCTGGGCCAGAATTTGCCACACTGACTGAGGTTACGAAAACATATGTGGTCCATTGTCACTTGAATTGGAAACCTGTGAGCAGAGTTTAAAACTGCTGGTAATGTGGGGTCGCTGTGCCCTGGGAAATGGCAAAGGTGTGTGCACAAGCTCTCTCAAGTGGTGGGAAAGTGGTAGTTCTCAGTAATAAAATGGCACAAGCTGGTTCTGACCACTTCTGAGACCAGATACTGAGCCAGAGAAAGCCTTGTTCACCCCTACTGAGGCAGTTGATTATTAATCCCTGTGCTATGTATGGTGACTGCTCCTGTCTAATAAAGAACATGGCTTTTGCCACAGTGTGCTTACTTTTGTAAGTCTACTGCAGCAAAAGCCATATCCTTTTTAGAAAGGAACAGTCACAGTACATAGAACTTTATGGCTTTTGAGTTATCTAAGTGCATGGTTGAAGAATATCTGTATATGCTTAGATATCTTATTCATATATCCTCTCTATGGAATCCATCACCAAAAATACTTAAATAAAGGCAATCACTCATACTGTTGGATAATTGCTGCCTATAATTTTTTTCCTTGAAAATTATAACTGATATGAAGTCATGTATACCCAGTTTCTATGCATACCTGCATTTCTTTGGCTTGTTTAAAAATGTGTAGTGTCATGTGTTTTCAGATAAGTGGTGTAGCTGTTCAAATTACAGACAATGTTGAACTAATGCACAGGAAATCCTTATTACCAAGTCTCTATTGATCATTAAAGTACCCTCTGTGTGTGTGTATTTGTTTGTAGGAAGCTTAGCATCATACCATGCACCAAATGCTTCAATTAGACTGCTCATCTTGGCTGCTGGTGTTTCTTCTTCATTGCTGGTTCAAACAGTAACATGGTGGTCAGGAAACAGTTTACAAAGGTATTTTCTTATACTGATGGAATTTAACTGATGTTTCTTTATATTAAAAGCTGTTGTTTTGGTTTTTTTGTTTTTTTTTAATCCCCCAAATGTCTCACTGTTTCAAGAACTGATTCTTACAGGTTCCTCAGAATATGGGGCTTCATTCTAGGCAAGATAATGCTCCTTGTTCTTCGTATCTGGTACACATCACTTAATCCAGTCTGGAGCTCCTGGGTTGCCAATACTGTCATACTGACAATTGGTTTTGTAGCAGCAGTGGAGCAAATCCATTCAGGTAAGTATATTACAGCAAAGATGGTGGTTATGAAAAGAGCCTAAAGTATACCTAGCTAAGTGTCACAGGGTTTTGATTCTTTGATTTTTTCACCCCAACACAGTCTGGTTTCAGACCTGCTCCATGAGCATTGCAGGTTTTAGAAGTCGTGAGGTACTTCCACCTGCCCATAATATGGTAGAACTGGTATCACAATTCATACAAGTGGTAATAAGTTGGTGCCAGAACTGCCTCTTTTTCCTTATTGCAGTGCCAAGAATATGACAGTAACACAAACAAAGGCATAAGATAGACCAATAAAACCAGAATGGATTATTGTCTTTCCAGCATGAAACATTTGTGGTGTTTTTGTTTTGTTAATTCAGTTTGCACTTTTTGTTTCCCTGCCAGTGCATATCTTTTAACAGAGAAGAGAAGACATAGTTGGGGAACAGCTGATATGTGAAAATAAAGGGAAAGAATTGGAGTGGACAAGTTGTCCCAGTTAAACTTTGCCTAAGTTCTTGAAGTGTTTGCACAGAGTACACAGTAGTGGGGGCTGACATAGGCTAAACTGTGGAGGTGATATTGCCAAGGAAGACAGCAAGGCTGGATTGGTTAGTTAAGGCAGCTCATGTTAAATCCTCAGAATATCCTTCCTTCTCAGTATAACCTTAACGAATTAATTGAAAGATAAAACCTTATCTATGTGTAAGTGGGTATAAATTAGCATCATGCATATTGTCTGTAAGCTTGCATTACATGATCTAAAGCCTGAGCTTTCAGCAGAATTTAGAAAGGGAATCTGCTGCAGGAGATTAGGAAGGAAATCTGTCTTGTTTGTGGGTGACAAAATGATATGTCTACACAATTAAAGGTGTTGCTTTCTCCTTAGATGAGAGAGATTCTAAAGCACATGGAAAAAAAGGAGAAGGAAGGGAGTTTATTTCTGGCTTATTTGGAAGTGTCAGGTTTTGTTCTTATCAGAGTTTAGGGTTTCAGAGAACAGAAGCCTCTGAACAAATTCTAATAACTTTTCTGCTGATTTTCAAAGCTAATTTAAACATTTAAACTTTATTATAGAAAATAATCAGATGTCCAGGTGGCATTTTTGGCCAAATATACTCACTTATGGTGAGTATATTTTCTTGACAGACCTCGAGTTTTTAGTAAAGATTTTTTTTTATCATCCATTTCTTATAACACAATCCTAATCAGATAAATTAGCTTTTGTGCATGCAATTTATTCTAGTAAATTTGTGATTTTGGCTATTTCTTTTTCTCAGTAACACTTGCTAATAGGATTTGACAGTTTGCTTAGCTGTATTTCTATTCTTATTCTAGGTGGAGACAAGAGGAAACAAGAAACAAACAAAACTGGTAATGTGATTAGAGAGGCTGCTTCCCATCCTCACTGGTTTTTATCAGGGATTGCTTTTGGCAGCCTCATGTTCCTCACTGTGTGGATATTTGGGGAGGTTTCCTTAATTTCCAGATGGGCAGTAAGTGGACATCCACATACAGGTCCAGACCCTAATCCATATGGGTAAGTGCATGATGATGATTACAAAATTGTAATGAAAATCCAGTGCTGTAGTGGGTGACAAATTAAAACTCAACCTGATGATCGTATAAGACAGAAAAAAGTGGGTACAAGGTACTTAATACAGAGGATTCATTCTTCCCTTTGAGATATCAGTAAGCATTTTGCCCAGACCATAAAATTTTCTAATACAGAATTATTTTTATTTCAGGACTAAAATCTTAGTATTTCAGCACTAAAATTTCAAAACAATTTTTAGATTAGGACTGAGGTTCAAGGACTTATGAATGCAGTGCATCTATAATAAGCAGTAAATTAGTCTAGCAGTTGGCTTCAGAGAGGAGATGGTCAGAGACACATGCACAAAATATAAATAAACTGTGTGCACTATTAAAATATATACTTCAGTAGAAGTTTTGTTTAGTAAGGATGTAGTCTTAGTGCTGTGTGTAGTTCATTCAGGTTCCAAAATCTAGAAAGAAAACAAATTACTTATTCTGAGTAAACTACATGTGATGGCAGTTGACAGAGTTTGTATTCTGGAATTGGTATACGAAAGAGCTCCCCAAAACTGAGAGCAGTGTTAGATACTTTAGGATTCCTTATTTGACATGAAGAAAATACTTCTGTTTGGGGTAGATTCTTCCCTTTTGTTTGCCTTGAGTTGCTTTTGCCTTTTGTACCAAGATTTCAGTGGACTGCTTTTGCTGCTGAACACAGCTCCCTTATACATTACAGTAAATTGCCATTATTTTCAACTGGATGTTTTTTTACATCCAATAAAGGGAAGAAAATGTAGTTGGGTGTGAGTTATACATTACAATAAATTGCCATTATTTTCAACTGGATGTTTTTTACATTCAATAAAGGGAAGAAAATGTAGCTGGGTGTGAACAAAATTTTGCTTTGTTTAAAGTAAAATAATTAAAATATATTACCAAGGACCCTTGTCTGTATATCTAGAAGTTCTTTTTTTAATATCAGGTGTTTTTAAAATCACATTAGTGCATGTTTTCTTTTTCCTTATTGTTGTATCAGAGGTACAGTTCTGTTGGGCCTTGCTCATGGACTGATGCTTTCATTTTGGAGCTGGTCTTCTATCATCAGTTTTGCCTTGTTTCTTATAGGTAGGTGCAAATCCTGAGCAGAACTTTTGTCTGTTACCTTATTCCCTTTACTCAAGTCCTCTAACCAGACACCACATCTCAGAAGAGCGTGGCTAATCAAAGCCTCCTTGTCTCTTGCCACTGACTGTAGTACACATATGGCACCAGTTGACTGAGGGCTACAGGCCAAATCTCCAGGCCATTGCAGAGCAGAGTTATTGTCTTCAGAATCCCTGTTAAGGTTCTGTTCCCTTGAGCAGCGTCTCAGTTCTGACCACCTGCATTGTGTAACAGTTGGACTTGGTGATCTTAAACGTCTTTTCCAACCTTAGTGATTCTGTGATAAGGCCACATCCAGGGTTATGGGGTTGAGAGGACACAAGCCTTTCAGGAGGCAAAATAACTTGTAATTTAACAAGCAGTCTCCCTGGAGACAAGCTTGCCTCCTGTGTCTTTACTTGCCAAGTTCTTCAGGCAGTAAAATAGTATGAACAGGCAGGTTTTAGTGTTAAGAAATGTGCGTGCAGATTGTAACGTAAGCATGAACATTTGATTTGTGATGCACATACCTTGCTTATTTAAAACAGGCACAGAAAGGTTCTTTAGTTGATTCAAGCATTGTATTCTAAAATGCTCAGAACCTTGATGTATTAAAGTTAAATATTAAAAGTGTTTCTATATATTTGCTGTCATGGTGTGACAGTAAATATTCATATCTACAATAATGTTTTAAAATGAAGTTGTCCTGTTATAGAGAGGCTCTGTGGTTGTTAATGTTCTGTTTAGAGTCAAATCTCCAAATCAAAAATAGCATGGTAACTCAAGGATCTTGCAGTTAATAAAAAATTAATAGTTGCTGTCTTGCCCATCCTATGGTTATCTACAGGGAAAGATCAGAAAATTATGTTTTCCCTTCATATAAATCTATTTGATTCTTTCTGTATTACGATTAAAGAGATTCATAACTGACAGACCTGTTACTCTCTTAAGAGCTGCATCACTCCTCTGTTGTGCTAAAGAACTCTGTAAGAAAAAACTGGTTTTGGCTCTTGGTGATGTTTCTCTGCCCTCTTTTTTGCTGTACTGTTTTCAACTGAATAGGCAATGTTTAAAAAAAATGAGATATTGGGAAAAATAAAATATTGTCTTTGGCTACTGGTAGTACCTGTCCTTGTAGAGATGCAGCTTTTAAGGCTGGAAAGCACAATTATATTTCCCAGACTATTTTTTCACTAGCCAAAACATGAAAATGAGTGTGGTGGGTAAGACACCTGACTGAGACTTTTCTTTTCTTTTCTATCCCTTCACAGGTTTGGCATCTGCAGCTGGTCTCCTTTATTTGCATACCTGGAGTGCTGCTGTTGCAGGCAACATTCTTGGTATCTTTACTATGTGTGTGTGGCCTCCACTAGCTGCACGCTTTGTTAGCTGTCTGCATCCTGGGAAAGCCATGAGCACAGCCATGCTTGCCTACGTTCTTGAGTTATTCTTCTGTGTATGGTGTACAGCTTATAAATTTGTACCTGGAGGAGTTTACATTAGAGAAAGCTCCCATCTTCTTCTAGGTACATTTGTGATAATGAACAAATACAAATATGCTTGCTTTAGCTTCAGACAGATGTGAAATGTATCTAGTGTATAAAGAGTCTTTTCAAGTGCTTGGTTACTATTTAATTACTTACTGTGGTAAGAGTTTCAGTGCAAAAATTAATGAGACATGCAAAAAATATTCTGCTTGTTTCTTTACTGTTAGAAATAGTCTAAAATGTGGACAGGAAATGGAATTCAGTTAAGGAGAAATGATGAAGTGGAAAAATGTGTGATAACTAAAGTACGCAGTGGAGGAAGAGATCTGTTATCCAGTCACCCTAAAAATATGGCTGCAATCCAGGGTGTGAATGCACAAATATGCTGGCTACCTAAGGTAGCAGTGCCTCAGGTAACAGCTGCTGGGACTGTAATGTAATTCAGTGCATTATTTAACCTTGCTCTGCAGAGCAAAGTGCAGCATCCTGCTGATCTAGCTAGTCTACATTGGAGACCTGACCTTCTTTCCCTTGTGGCTCTACCTTGTGTTTTGTGGACACACCAGCATGTTTGAGGGATTTCAGATGAGCCTGTAGCATGAGAAACACGTGAACAGGACAGGCAGAAAAGGAATTGTCAGGTATTTGCAAATCAGGAAAAACTGAGTTGAGCACATATAAAGGCTTTAGCAAAATGATGACTTGATGAGGGTGGAGAGGTGGAAAGGAAACCAACCCTTCCTGGTTTTGTCTCCAGAAATATTTTTGCAATAGGTACTAACATGTTTAAATGGCATATTTCACTAACTGCATTTGAACAATGCCAAACATTGTCTTGGGCTCATTATGTGGGACATTTTTTAAAATGTGACGCATTAGTATATTTTATTTGGATAGGATTAATGAAGACTGTGCTTAACTTGTTGCTGCAAAGGTTTTAGATTTCATAAATGTCTTTGCAACTACTTTGTGCCACCCCAATTTCTTACTCTTCATGTGTGTTTCTTATATTACAGCATTCACATGAGGGATTTGAGTTCATTATGTTTTACAAGAATTTAATTCCATTATTGCATTACTTTCTTTGTTCTGAAAGCACTCTGAGGAGTCTTTAGAAACAGTTATCTTAGGTAATTAAATTTAATTTTTTAAAATTATATGAAGAAAACATGTGGTAGAGAAGTGTCAAATGCTTTCCTGAGTAATGCTTTCACAAAATAAATATTTTATTCAAAATTCCTCTCCATTACTTCCTTTGAAATGCACACTTTGATTAATTTACTTGGTGTGACCACTTGGTAGTAACAGAGAGATTGCCCTAATTTTCTCTTTGGCAAAGAAAACTATAAATGGAACACATCTCAGCTGATGGCACTTCATGAGTTTAACTTCCATCTGGGAATGCAATTTCTATATTTTTTATGCCATCTCATACCTTAAGAAAGATTATACAATGAGACTGTTTATTTGTTGCTGTGCTTTTACAGCTTGGCTTTCTGGCAAACTGCTCGTTTTCTTCTGGTTTCTTCCAGGTGCAAGTGCTATTTCTTGCTTTCTTCTCCTGTCCAATATCCTGCCTTTCTCTTGCTGCAGTTTGGGTAGGGAACTGCACCACGAAAAGTGACAATGAAAGTAAGATCATTAAATTCAAAACTTCTGTGCTACTTCACTGTGATGTGATATAATGCTGAGGGGTCAGATTCCTGATCTCCATCAACTTTAATGGCTGTGAATCAGTCACACTTTGAGAAAGGTTTTGTATGTTCCCCTTCATTGTTCTAGACCCAGTGTCCTGCTTTGCAAACTTTCACTACAGCTAATGTAACAAGTAAGGGAAATTAAAAAATACTGAGTAATAGTTAGCTATTACCCTGAAGTAAAATATGGCTTCTATAATTAATTAACTATGCCACAAAGATATTAAGGGCATATATCTTCTCCAGCAGAGCTCTTATCCAGTTCATTATCCTCCCATGCTTTTTTTGAAAATAATTGGATTCTTTATCTCATTAGGGATTGGAAGAGACCTTGTACTATTAGTCTGAACCACTTACTGAAAAGCTCCTGTTTCCATACATTGCAACAGTTTGTGCACTGAAGTTGCTTTTAAAATGTATCTGTAGGTGTGTTTAGTTTTCTGCTCTCACAAAGCAGATTTCTGTTGGCTCTGAGCTCCAGAATACAAGTTGCTGCCATGTTAAATTGACCTTCCAACCTGCTTGCCCTGTTTTATAACAAAGTGTTGAGCAATTGCTTTTGTAGTTCCTATATGAAAAATGTGTTACTTTTATTTTGGTGACAGAGCAGTTCATTGTCAAAGATAATAGATATGTGCAATCATCAGTATACTTTTTCATCAAGCTGTTATTTTAAGGTTCTATAATATGTAGGTGTAGCTCAGTTGTTCTTTTCCAGGTTAATTTCAGCAAACTTTGAAAACAATGGGCTCAGCTGAGCGTTGTAGCCATCAATAGGGCCTGGAAGGATTTTAGCATAATTTATCTGCCATTTGTCTGCCTTTTTGACATAATACCCTGTAACTGTACTGCAGATCAGTCTTTACTTGTGAGTGCTGCCAATAAATCTCATAGTTCCTGCATTGCCTCATTAGGTATGACATTTAACTGCATTTTGCTTTGAATCTTCTTTGTTGTTGGAACCATGAGGTTTTTATGTTGTAACACAACAGCTGGGAGTTTATAAAATGTGTTTATGAGCAATGTTTAATATGTTAAAGGTCTATGAAAAAACTAATCACTTATATTTTTACAGGTTTTATAATGTTATGTATTGGGGTAGACTTTCTAACAGGACCCAAGAAAGACCTTAGCTCTGTCTTTGAAGTGAAAAGCAATCAAAAACCATTCTTCAAAAGGAGTAAAAATTATATTAAACTATGTAAGTATAATTTTAGTTCCTTTTAGTTCCTTTTCTCCATGGTTCTAGGAATACTGTTTGAGGAAAAAAATAATACTGTGAAGTGTTTGCTCAGATGTGCTAGGCATCAGGGCATGGTAACCCTACAGAGATCAGGATGCTGAAGATTGCAATTCCTGCATCTTTTCTTCTGTGACTTTGGATCAAATCACTTATCATTTGTGTACATTTTGCTGCATTTGGAAAAAGAAGACAATAGTGCTTCGCAGTTTTTCAGAGCTGTTTCTGGAATCTTTATAGAGGTCTTTACCCTGTATACTCAGGAGCCAAAAGAATGTGGCCTGTAAGAGTTTATGCGTCAGAGACAACATGAGCACCATTTCAAGTGGTTTGAATATTACTGCTAAGAAACATTTCACAAAAGTAAATTAATATTTCAAAATACTACCTGTCACAAAGCACAGCCCTTGCCCAGCTAGCCTTGTAATATTGCAACAGTACCTCTTGTACTTCCTCATCATACCCACACTTGTACTGTTTCTCATCTTCCACTCTAAGCACCTTTGTGTCTTGCAGAGTAGGAAATTGCTTGACATGTGCTACTATAAGTAGCATGTCCTTCTTTCTGACATCTTCCGTTATAAAATGTATTTAAATTTTGCAGAAAACCATTCCAGAAAACTTGCAGTAAAATTATTTCATATGTTTTTAAATATATGAAAGAATAAACTGGAGTTACTGAAATCATTGTAGATAGCATACGCCACTGTGTCAATGAAATAACTGCAGAGGACTTTGATCATCAAATTATATTGTGCTGAATGGTGAGAGCTCTTAAGTGCACAGTGGTTATTTGTAATGCTACAGGAGCAATTAGAAAGCTCTGAATATGCTTTCTATGAAGCTGCACTGTCTTTCCAAGAATATGTCAAACAAATGACCCTTCTGTAAGTCTGGCAGGCACCACATCTTTCTGACTTGCTTGCAAAGTAAACTAAATTTTATTCCACACATTATATTAATACAAGATAAAAATTGTGTACTACAGAGGCATACTTGCACACGGAGAGGAAAACACTGAAGGGTTTACATGATCCTTTTACCCATGTACTATAATGAATTCTTCAGTAGGTGTAATTTTTACATCACTATTCCAAGGAGTTTTGGTACTTTCTATCTGCTCAGCATGTGTTTTGGAGAGTGTATTTGCATACATACACACATTCTGCATGCATACTGCTTTGATCTGCTGTTTTCACTTATATGAACACATTTCTTGTTCTGAGAATAGCACACCTTTGAATAAGTGTCCTGTTTAACAGCACTAATAGCATTATTTTTTCTCTAATTAAAAACATTTTTCTGTGTTTTTCTATTTCAAGTGTTGTGGCTGCTTGTTGGTGTTGGTTTGCTTGGATTGGGTTTACGTTATAGAACTTACCAGAAGAAGTTGGGCCTAGGGGTGAGTAGGGTGTTTGTGAGAATGGTAACTTTCAAATATACAGTAAAATGTGTGTGTAACAGCTTAGGTGTGTTAATTGTGGCTGAAGAAATCTTTGCAACCAATTTTTCAGGAAAGCTAATGCATAATTGAAGATGCAAAAATTTAATTTTTAAATTCATGTCAATGGAAATGTCCAGGTCTTTGGAGATTTATAATGGTGCTATGAACTAAAAAAATATTTTGAAAATTTCAGAGATTCACATCTCATATGTTCAATTTGAACGTTACTTTTATAAATTAATTTATTTGAATGGTATTCAAACTGTACAATGCTGTGAGCTTCCTGATCTCATGAAGGGGGAGTTTGAACAGATAACTTCCTGAGGTTTCTTCCAGGTGAAGGAATTCTATGGTTCTATACTATATCAAAACTCTGAATTGAAGCTATCTGAAAAGTTAGTGGACATAGGTTAGACTTAGACTAGGTGTAGAAATTGGATAAAAATGTGAAGATTCCAATTTTCTATCTTGCAAGAAAATAGGTATTGCAAAGGTAATAAATAGCAAGATGGTTAACAGTCGTGGAGTTCAGTGTTAGATTCACAAATGCACACAGATTAATATGGTGGGCCTTTTTTTTCAATTAACTCAGGTTTTGTCTTATTGTGTGGCAAGATGTGGTTAGTTCCTCTTAGTAAGATGAAAAAATGCATTGTCTCTTTCATCTTCATTTTTTTACTGTTACTTGTACAAATTCATTTGAACTATGATGACTTTTATTCCCTTGTTAACAGCAGATTTAATCTTTCATAATTCTGACATCTTTATTAGGAAAATGTATTGGTTAAAACATCTCTTCTTTTATGTCTTTTATGGCACCATGTGTCTGGTGTTGTTTACTGCAAAGCTATAATATGTAAAAATTCAAATTTTATTATATGTTTTTCCTTTTATTTTTTTGAGGTTCCAAAAAAAGATTTCTCTGCTATGATCTGGCCTTTTAGATTTGGATTTGACAATGAAGGATGGTCTAATTTGGAAGGATCAGCTAATTTGCTTAATCAGACAGGTAACTTTTTTCCCCTACTTCATTTATATTTGAGAGAATTCATCTGAAGAGACATGTGTAAACCCCTTGGTAACTGAGGCATTAACAAAAGAACCTGTGTTTAGTGGTTTTCTCCTCAATCTGTGAACTGTTCCAATACAATCACTTCAGTCAAAAATCCATTTGCAGAGGTGGTAATTTGTTTAATATGTTTTAAAGAAGTTTCTGGTCAGAGGGAAAATTACAAATATTATAAACATTTCTTATTTGGATTTTTCTTCTCATATTGCTGATGAGTTACTTGTCTATAGAGAAATTCTTTGCATAATTGAAATAATATCCTTTAGATAAAATGCAGTGGTATTTACAAAGGTAAATATACTTTTAGATAAAATACAATGTTTTATAAGTCCTATGTGATTGTCTATAGAGAAATTCTTTGCATAATTGAAATAATATCCTTTTAGATAAAATGCAGTGGTATTTACAAAGTAAATATACTTTTAGATAAAATACAGTATTTTATAAGTCTTATGTGGGTTTTTTAAAATGTGAAACATTATATAATTCTTAAAGGGTGTGAAATTCAAGTGCCCTTAACAATGAATACAGAGAAGAAACAGAAAAGTGTGTTTCCATCACTGAACCAGCACAATGTATACAAGGAAAGTTTAGATAAAATGCAGTGGTATTTACAAAGGTAAATATACTTTTAGATAAAATACAGTATTTTATAAGTCTTATGTGGGTTTTTTAAAATGTGAAACATTATATAATTCTTAAAGGGTGTGAAATTCAAGTGCCCTTAACAATGAATACAGAGAAGAAACAGAAAAGTGTGTTTCCATCACTGAACCAGCAATGTATACAAGGAAATAGCTTGCATACAATTGTAGCTTGGTTGTCATGATTTTACTGTGAAGAAGAGTGTCTAAACTGTTGCTCATGGGCAGGATTTTGGTTGGAAAATTAGCTATAGGAAATGAAACATTTGGACTCAAGATGAGTGCTGCTGCAGAGGGCATTGAAAGGAATTGGCAGTAGTGCTTGTAGGTGTTACTCTTTTCCTGCAATACCCATGAGACAGGGTAGACAGGGGACAGACAGTTTAGCATCTAAAGCAGTTCAGGGAATTAGGAAATGTCTGTGCTGCCATTCCAGCATTTGTTGTTCTCTGGTCCACCACAGCATTTTCCTGAGCAGCTCAGGCTTCACAGACCCAAGCAATGAAAAGGTGCTCCTGTGCAAGTCTTGATTTTATGGCAGAGATACACAGGAGTTAGTGAAGAGTGAAGGAACTGATTTTGACCCTGTTCACTCTTTTGTCCCATGACCAAAAGTTCAGAGAGCTGGGCTATATTGCCTATCTGGTGATATGAGAAAACATCCAGGACATTTAATAATTGAAATTTGGAGCATTCTTCTACATAACTGATTCCATAGTTCACGTCTGGATGGTTATTTAATCTTGGCATATTTATTTAAGAATTTTGATGAATGCATTAATTCCTGGTACCTATAGTTGAAGTTAATGAATATTAGAAAAAGTGATTACCTTTTTATGTCCATTGGCATTTCTTTAGGTTAATAAAATATCACTTCTAAAAAAGACAATCGGTGAGTGAAAAAGGTAGAAAATTCCAAAAAATAAATTAATAAATAATAATTTATAATAGGTGGGAATGGTATTCTGGAGTTTTATGTTACATGCATATTGTTATATAAAATACTACATTAACATTGTGAGTAAATGCATTCAGAGTTTGTCTAGAAATTCCTGTAGGAAGAGTTTCTGATTTTGAGGGCCATAGAGAAAAGAGTGGCTATCTGCTTTAGGGTAGGAGTTGCCTTTGAAGGTGTGGTGTGTGCATTCCTTGAGCTCACCTCTCTGTTGGAATAGTGAAGATGCCACACATAATGGCATTTGTGACTGGAATTTCTGTGTGCCCTGGAGGGATCCAACATCAACCCTTGTTAATGGTTTCAATTTCTGTGATCAGCATGTATGCTAGTGATGTAGAAGGAAAAACCTGGGAGTCCCCTTAAGAACTCTGAGCTCCCATTTTCCCTCCTGACAATGCTTTACACTGCTGCATATGATATTTCAAAAGCAAAAAATCTTCTGTGGTGCTGGATGGTCATAATTCCTTATGGAAGGGTCGTGGATGAAATGGTGACTTGATTTGCCTTCCTGTGTAGGGAGCACTCTAAGAGGGGCAAAATTGCAGCAAGAAGGGAGCACTTGGAGCACTTGTTACTGCTGCAGCTGTACTGACCTGCTGCTCAAGCTGACTCTGAATGGTTCATCCCTCCTGTGGGCAGCTTCCTTCAGGCATGGGCAGGTGTTTCTCAGATGCCAGCTCCTCAAGGAACTGCATAGTTGTCTCTGTATCCTGCAGTTAAAATATAGGGGACCCTATCATGTTCCCCTGGCAAAACCACACCGCTGTGTGGAGATTCTCAGTTCAGTCAAAGAAAAAACAGAGACAATTTCTCCCAGGCTAAGCCTGGGAATTTTAGAGGAAAGAAGTAAAACAATTATCTCTCTTTCTGTAACCATTGTTTATAGTTACAGTTTTCCACAGTTGCTATTCATAGCGCACCAATAGTGTGAGATGTTTCTACTTTGAAACCAATCAAGTATCACCTTAGTGAGTCACATTATGAAAGACCTGCTACTTTCTTTAAAGTTAGCCTTTTGATCCACCTGAAGACTGGAGTGTTTCTTTCCATCCCTGACTCAACAGTGTTGCCTCTGCATATGAACAGGGAGGGACCACAGAGCTTTGAGGAAGTGAGGTGGCTGCAGGTGGTCAGCAATTCACTGGAGCTGTAAACCCTTCTGTTACCCTGCCTTGGGGCTGATGCAATGGTGCTCTGGGCTGAATAATTATTTTGGCAACAGCATCCAGCTGTGTCATGCACAGGACCCTTTGAAGCACAATACTGTTGGGTAGATGAAGGGAAGTGCAGATCTGCTATGTAGTGTTTGTTCATCAAATTGAAAGCAGTAGACTTGCTACTGTGCTGTTAATTAGTGCATGCACAGTATCTCTAATGCTTTAGAAATGGCATGAGGTCTGCTCAGGCCAGCTGTATTCTGCAGTCTCATGTGTCTCTGGTTATGCACCAGGGATGAGCCATGGCTAGCAGACACTAAGTGCATCTTCATCAGAGTTTGTGTGGCCTGCAGTAGCCAAAAGTTTGGGCATGACTTTGTTGCCAGCATTGATTTGCCGTGACTGACCCCTGAAGGGCTTGTGTCCATCCCTCTGTAATCAAATCATTGACATTATGTAGTTATTTATAAGTCCCATTTATAGGTTATAACAGTTATAAATGTGAAAATATATATATATTATTTTTTTTTCCTTCCATGGTAGAAGCAGATTTTATCACTATTATAGAGAGTGATGCCTCTAAACCATTCATTGGAAACCATGATCCAACCATGTGGCTTGGAGAAAGACTGGGATTTTATACAGATTTTGGTCCAAGCACAAGAGATCACACTTGGGGGTGAGTCACCTTTACATGCACAGTGGCAGTAAATAGATGTAAATATATTGCCTAATACAAACTGCACTAATACAGAAGCAAAGAATAGTTGGAATAGTTATTACTATAATCTCTTGTTGAAGTTTGTCCATTAGCAACAGGCTTTGATTCACTAACATTACCATGCAATGTGGATGGAATTTTCTCATTGCTAAACATGATCAGATTTTGGTGCCTGACCCCATAAGCTGCTTTGATCTTGGTGATGTAGAGAATGGCATCCTGCCCTTTAATTTACAGATTTGGAAGTTTAGCATTCCAAGTACTGCATCTGATGCCCTTCTCACATTATTTTGTTATGGGCTATGAGAATTCTATATTTCAGACTTAAAAATTTGATAGCAGTTGGAAAATGTAGCACACCAGGAGGTATGAGAAATTTTGACTTCATATCTAGCTTGGGCTGTATAACAGGAAATGGGACTAGAAAGGTGCATGTCTGTTTGACCAGATATTGTGTGTCTAAGTTTACCTTAATGCTTGACCACCTACCCGTTGCATATCTTTAAATATCTTTGTCCTCTAGAAAAATACTGGCATATAATGTAGCTTTTTATTTTCAGGGGTATATACACATCTCTGTGGCAGATGGAACTTCCTGCTAATGTTGCTATGGCTGTTTAATTTTTGTCATATATGAGGGGCATTTAGTAACTTTCTTCATCCAGACCCTGTCTATTTGAGGCAGAATGGGAGAGAAAAGTCATACTCTGAGATTTTTAAAATGAAATACATTGAAAACGTGATACAAAATGCAGTACCTGAAAAAAGAGAAATCTCTAATTTTAAAGATGTATTTCTACCTACTTCTACTTTTAATAAAATACCTTTTAATTTCTGGTAGTACAAAATTCTGTTTTGTCTGAAATACAGATCATGAAAACCTCAGTGAAAGACTTCATATTTATGGAATGTTATTTCTTAGTGTAGGAATTAACTTGATAATATATTTTTAGACATGCATTTAAGCAGTATTTTGAGGGAAACTTTGTATATTAAGAAAAATCCACTAGATAGGGTTTGCATTCTGCTATTATAGTTTCCTATTTCAGTGACTGTTAGTCTTCTGCTCACATTTATCTGCTTAGTTCACACCTTTGATGCTTGTGAATCACAAAATGTAACTTTTTGCCTCTCCTCACGTAGGATTATGGCACTATCCAGATATCCAATTGTAAAATCAACTCATCACCTCCTTCCATCTCCAGAGGGAGAGATTGCACCTGCCATCTCCCTGACTGTCAACTTCACAGGGAAGCTGATTGATTTTGTTGTTGCTCACTTCGGAAATGAAGAGTGTGTATTTCACTTATTTTTACGTAGAGTGTACAAAGTCATGTAATGTAATTTGCGAACTTCCAGGATTTATTTCGTACTTTTTAAAATCTGCTGCTGTAATACTGATTCTAGCAACGCACATTTGAAGAAATACTATGACAGTTAAAAATTGGTTAAACTACTGGTTTAAAATTTTGAAGCATTTTTGAATGTGTCATGCAAAACTCAGCTGACCCTACCATCTGAATTACTAGAGATTTAAAGATACAGTTCTGCAAAGTCACGACAAATCGTAGGGCTGCAGATGCACCTCAGCCCAGGACAGCATCCTTCTGGCTTTTTGCATGTGGAGTAGATGTATTACATTCCACAATGAATGCAGATATGTACAGTTAGAGATAGACAGCATTAATGGATTTTTTTTTTTTAAATAACAAATCTGAAACTTCCAAGAAAGGACAGGGTTGAAACAGCAGCAAAAATATCCATCAGTGTCCTTCTGAGAGTAAGCAAGTGGAAATAGGAAATCTGATCTCTGAATTCAGAACAGCAATATTATACCAATAAATCAAATAAGTGATGGAAAAGAATAAGGTATATATTTCAGTTCTTGAAAACTGTTTTACACAATGTTTTACCTGTGTGTAATGGATATTAATAAGTGATAGTTTTGTGAATGCTCCATGTAGCTGTTATTTCTGTTATATTTGATGGGATATCTAGTATGTTTGTAGCTATGTAGTAAGGTCTGGAATTAAAAAAAAAATTGTTACAGTTCATGGAGCAGCAAGCTTATGGATAGGGTGCAGAATATTGTAACACAAAGAAGCTACTCAGAAAGCCAAAGGAATTTTCTGTATCCCATTTCCTTCCCCTGAGTAGAAACTGCACCAAACCTGCAAATTGTTTATAGATTTCCCATTTATTAAACAAATATAATTGTCAGAAATCACTCCCTATTTTTAACTCCAGAACACAATTTAATTCTTTGCCTCACACAGATGATTAGACTTGCCTGTCTGAGAAACTGTTTGGCAATGTAGAAGAAAATAACACTGTATTATACCCTTGCAAAGAAATGAGATAAAGATGAAAGACAAAATACCAGGAGACACATGGGAAATGAGTGCAAATTAGATTGTGTTTTAGAGGGGAATGAATTTTTAACTAAATATTGCACATAACTGCTCATTTTTAATATTTTTTCTTCTGCTGCTTACATTGACATAGACTATAGAATACTGGATAACTAGGGTTGTTTTTAAATAGGATTTTTAAAGTGTGGGACTATAATTATGCTTGTGCTTTTAAAAGTTCCCATCATCTGGAGAGGTGCATTCTGGAAAGAGCAGCTAGCTGAGCATGCAACTTCACATATACCTAGGTCAGACTTCTAATTAAGTGTTTGGGGATTATTTGTCTCCTGTCTGTGTGCTCTTTCTCCCTAATACAGTTGCTTCAGTCAGAAGTACCACTATTTAGAAAGCATAGCTGCATTTAAATTGTTGTCTTCTTCAGGGTTTACAGGTTCCAAAATCAGCTCTCTCTGTCAGTGTTTTCACTGTTAGCCCAGACTGTCAAAATCTAGAAGACAACATGATTTACACACCTGTTTTAAAGTCATTAACATGAAGAATTATAGAAAGATAACAGCTTTTTCATTATTTTATGACAAATGCAAGGACAGGGAATGGGATCCAATGAAGTATTTTACTAGGCTTCACTTATGCTATCACTTTTGGTCATGTTGGAACTCTTGTGTAAATCTTGTTAAAGAGATGTGAAATACATGCCAAATGTGATTAAGTAATGCTAATGGGATGATGTAACTTTAGTTACATTTCATAAATTATGGGACCCAGACTTTAAGACTTTATTTACCATGATCTATCCATAATAAAATTTATTTAGTGTGTAAGTTCTTTGTTATGCACCACATCATGCTAGAACAGTTAAATTTTAAGTGCAAGCACAGACAAAGCCTTAGATTAGCAAAACACTAACATTCACATTTCCTAGTGATGGTATCAGTATTAAAAACAAAACAGCAATAGAAAATGTCATTCCTGTAATGGATAGAAAGAGAATGTGAATTACATCTACCATGACCATGTGGCTTTTATCAAATGTAGTGATAATTTTGAATCAATGAGCTTTCTGTGAACTTTCATACTCTCTAATATTCAGCAACAAAAATGGTACCAGATTGATTTGTGGTTTAGTATGTCATAGCACAAAGATTGTGAGTTCAAATGTATATATCTTAAAGTCTTTTTCATTTTTTCAGAGAGGACTTGGACAGAAAACTCCAAGCAATAGCTGTTTCAAACCTGTTGAAGACTAGCTCTAAGCAAGTTGTGTTTCTAGGATACATAACTTCAGCTCCTGGATCCAGAGACTATACAGAATTAATAAAAAATGGAAATGTGCAGGTAATATAAAAATACTGCATCTTTAGAGAACATATAAACATTGGAAACACTCAGCTTAATATTTCTAATTGGTAACTTAAATATAGACAAAGAAGAAAACACATGCCCATTTTCAAATATAATCTTTAGCTACCTCATGCTATCTTGCAGAGAAGGTGGAGTTACACAGTGAAAGAACAAGAGGCAATGGACAGCAGCTGCCCCAAGGGCAATGTCAGTTAGAAGAAATAAAAAGGGTTGTAAAGGATTAGAACAAGGGCCTGGTGAAGTTGTGAAACTTTCATCCTTGGTAATATTCAAAAGTTAGCTGCATAAAGCCCTGAGCAACCTGCCTGAAGTGACTTTGACCAAGGTTAGGAGTAGGTGACCTCCAGACAGCCTCTAATTCTGTGATTCTTTTAAAAATGAGCTCTGCATTAAGAGATATCAAAAAGTTGTCTGATTTGTCCATGTCTAACAGCGAGCTTTTTTCTTTCTACCTCATTACAATGTTTTAGGCAAAATATTTTTCTGCAGTGAGTTTACACATTAGTCATGTTGCTGATTAAAAGCCTAGCCAGATGAACACTTACCATATTTGTTTGACATTTTTTTCCCTTTCAATATCCCTCTAGGATATTGACAGTACAGACCGGGACAGATGGTGTAGCTATATTATGTATCGTGGAGTAATAAGGTATGTTAAAGTGAGTAACTTATTTGTAGGCTTAAATATCTTTATGGTTATCAGTTTTATAATCTTTTGTAAGTGATTGTGGAAGAGTCTTATATCCCTAAACAATTATTATGGGCAGCTGGATCTATCACAAAATTATGTGAAACATTGATCTTAGGGTCACAAGAACTGGTGTATCTCTGAATATAATTCACAAAGACACTATTACAGGTTTCATCATTCTGTGTCAAAATCCTTCATATCTACTCTTCTTTGGTAGCATTAAGCTACGTTTTTCCAAAGCTCTGGCTTTGCAAGTGAAGGCTAAGACCTAATTTGTGTGTGACACAGAAGATACAAATTTTGAACTATGTTTCAGGGTTTGTTGAAGCAAAATGCTGATCTAATCCAGCCAATCTTTATGCTGGATTTAGTAGAAACTTGAACTGTGTAAACCCATATTGAGGCACAGGACCTGTGCACTCCATATCTTTTAATACCAAATTGCTTATAAATCGTTCTCTTGGTGATGTTTGTACCAGAATGGACTTCATATTCTTTTGAAGAAACTATGCAAATTTTGCAGTGTTCACAAGTCATAAACTTGATAGATGTCTTAACAGTATTGAGTAAAAAAGAAAAAAGGGAAGTAAAAAAACTCAGCTGAAACTCTATTTGCAATTTGAATTTTTCACATTATGCATTCAATTGATGCTTGAGTTTCTTTCTTGATTATTGAAATCTTTTCAGTGAAAATTTGGTGAGCTTATACCTCCACTCATATTCTAAAGCTGTCATTTTAAAAAAGGTTTTTAGACATACTCTCAAACACAGTTTTAAAGTTTTTATGCTTGTGACACTGTATTATGATCCTGTTTATGGAGCACTTTCAGTTTTTGGAGGGTGAGAGTCACAAAAATAGAAAATTGTGTTGATAAGTTAAAGCATAACTCTTGGGGGAAAAAAAGATACGTTCATTAAGAATGTGGTGAAATTGTGGTGAGTTACTTCTTCAAACTAACTCTTCTCATATTTGATAGGCTGGGTTATGCCCGCATATCTCATGCTGGTTTAAGTGATTCAGAAGTCCAGATGGCCAAATTTAGGATCCCAGATGACGTGGATAGCTATGTTGACAATGACAGAATTGTCACTGATCCCAGCCAAGTTCCTGAGGACATCCATTTCAATCCCAGGTCAGTGTGTCTCATAGGAAATGAAGAGGATGATGTACCTGGCATCTTGTAAAAGAGAAGTCTAGGAACAAAATTATTTCTAAAGTGAGAGGCGCTGATCAGTACCCAACTGAGCAGAAGGGTAGAAGTCAAGAACTTCTGATTTGTAATTCAATTTTTTCGATTGATTTGGCATGTACCCTGGGAAAATCAGTCTGTTGTGTCACAGCATAAATTGCAATGCTCATTTCACCCAGACAATTTCTGAGGTTGTTTGATAGGGATATTTGCCAAGTGGTGTGGTGACTCATTTGATAGACGATGAAAGGTCTCCCATGTTTCTCAGCACTTTGGAGATTAGGTTCTTAATATACTGTTACTTAAAATATCAAATACTATATATATATATATATATTAAATACTTTTTGCATAAGCATTTTAAAACATACCATATAATTGGAGCAAAAATTAAAGAGAATGTCTGAGGCAGTATATTGCATGTGTCAAGAAGGAAAAAGCCAGGACTAGGTTTAATGTAAAAGAGTAACGTATTTCTAAATTGCCATAATTTTTCCACTGGTATTGCATAAGGAAGAGATATACAGAGGGAGATACTTATTCTAGTATTAAGCATTAATAGTGAAAGAGCTATGAAGCTTGTGACAGATGTTGCCACAGAGAGAATAATTCCCAGTAATGTGCCATGTTTACTACTCCTAACATGCATAATGCAGAATATATTACTTTCTTATATAGACCTGACAGTGGAGTGTACTCACTTTTTATGTACCACTCAGCCACTGGCTTCCTGTCTAAGCAGGGCTTTGCCCAGACTTTTCCACATGATGAAACTTGCCTACAGCTAGCATTCACCTTCAGATTTTTCTCAGTTGACTTCAGTACAGAATCTTGTCCTAATTTCTTTTGTCTGCCTATAATCAGAAATTGTTTACCCTATTGGAATGTATTCAACTTTTTCTGATTAACTGTACTTCTTTAGAAATACAGTGGCAGTGCTCTTAAATATTACTTAGCACTGATATTTTAAATAAGTACTCCATTTTACTTTTGCAAGTCTGTCTACCATAATAGTCAGTTGTCAAAACTTTCATAGTTAAATTTGGCATGAAAAATTACAATTTTCATCATAATTTGCAAAAGCAAGATGTACAGTATTAATAACAGGTTTGACTGTTTTGATACTGTGGGTGTTTAAATTGTATCTCTAATGAAATTAGGACTAAAAACATAGCTTAGAATTTAAGTAGATAAATGCAACACTCAGCTTTTTCATCTGGAGTTCCAATTATAGACTGCCTGTAGCATGAGCAGAATCAATGTAATTAATTGTCTCCAGTATACTCAAAGACCTTTAGCAGGAGAGGGTTCATAGAACCTGATTTACATTTAATAGAGTTGGGGCCTGTTTCAGAAATAAATTGTCTAGAACATTCAGAAGTAGGGTAGTAAATGTATGATTTAATTGTACGGGTTAAATAATGTTGTAATAGTATTGCTCTGTTGAATATTTTTTTTTTAGGTTTGGATCTTATAAAGATGGACATAATTATGTGCCTATTCATCACTTTCATATGAGCACTCCTAAATATTTTAAACGGACAAATTAGAGCAAGAAAATAAAATTATTATTGAGACCACCAAGAAAGGTATATCGCTCGAAACTGACAGCCAAAAAGACTACTCCTCCTAAATATTTTAAACAGACAAATTAGAGCAAGAAAATAAAATTATTATTGAGACCACCAAGAAAGGTATATCGCTCGAAACTGAATTGACAGCCAAAAAGACTACTTTGTTTAAGGATGAGCAACTGCCATGCTGCACAACACTGTGAATGTCTATGTAAGAGTTGGTGCCTTTCTTCTTGAATGAGCTGCCAAGGCTGTGAGGGAAGGAAGGTGCATGCATTTTGGTAAACTGGTATCCACGCTGGCCAGATACCTGCTTTGTATGCAACAAAGCAAGGGTGGCAACTTGCTTTGGCAACAACTTCTTCAGCTTTTGTAGAGGTACTGTATATCATGATGTTTCAGAGTGCTATTGCTGCTACTGCAATAAAAAGATTGACCTAGGTTTTTTAAAAATAGGAATGAAACTAGTGCATTTTTTAATTGGGAAATATGCAGTAAGTATGTCTTTGAAGTGTGCACCTTTTCAACTCAAAGAGTATTTACATCTGCTGCTATTCTACATTTTATTCTTAAATGAGTTTTACAACACTTTGCAGATAATTGATATTCATAATACTGGAGAAAAAGAGGTGGCTTTTACAGACTTCATTTTATTAGCTGGACATTGGACACTTCAATGCTTTTACAAAGGGAAGAGTAGAGTACCTCTGAGTAATGATGGTTATGAGACACCTGCATGAACACACTGACAAAGAATTAAAACCAATCATGTTCAACACAACAAGGTTTCTGAGAAGGGACAAAACTTGGTTGCAACTTTTATTTAAAATGAATCATAATAAAGGCAAAAAACAAAAAGCTTTGTTTCTTTGCTAGCACTACACTTCAGTAGGACTAAATAGAGGTGTTGCTTTTTTGACCTTGGCAGTGAATTCCCTGTTATGCAATGCACATGTGACACAATGTAAAATGTTGTGTCTTCTCATGGTCTCTTGGCAATGTCTTTTATATTTAGGTTCTGATCCTTCACTGTACGTGCAGAGCTTCTCTTTAACAATGAGGACACCTTCAGTGTTGTCCAAAGGATGTTTCCTGCTTGTGAGAAGCATGTCAGATAATTTAAGTCACACATTCAGTTTGGAAACCACATTTGTGATGTTGGTATTTAATACTGTGTCTTTCCAGTAATATCTAAGCATACCACAACTGAAAGGAATAGCATATGTTGCAGGAAAGAGGATGGATTTTTTTTTCTCCCTCTAATTCTTTACCATATAAGTTTAAGAACAGTTTGAGCGTACTCAATTTGATTGTTTCTCTATGTAAACAAATACAGGATGGGTTTTTACTCAGGGTTTCTTATTCTGTGGAGTTAGGTAATTGCTGCCAGCACCACACATTTTGCTTTATTTGGATCACCTATCATTTTGCTCCCTTGTATTTAGAGCTGTGTTTCTGAGAGTGAAACTGATCACTGGTCTTTGTGGACAGAGGATATCTGAAAGGCATTTAAAAGTCTCAGTGGTTGTGTATTCATCATCTCAGATGTAGCTGTCAATTAACCAGCCATTGCTGAACTAATTTCTCACCTATGGGTGCCTTGTGTGTCTTTACAAGCCCTCTGAACTTGTTCTTTGTGTGCCTCCCCAGCAAGACAGGATAAATGTTGTGGAGAGATACAAATTATTTTCTTGCACTTTTAGCAGTTTTCTTCTGCAAACACCAATAGCCCTTGTCTCTTCTTTCTCCCATCTTGCAAAAGTAGCTGGCACTGGCACCAACATTGCACAGTGCTCTGAGTATCCTCATTTATTTTCAGCATGTTCTCATGCTAACTCTATTGCACGTCCAGCCACAGGTTTGTCTTTTCATAGTCTGTAGAACACTTAACATTACCTTGCCACATTATTTAACATTCTCCACAGGCTGACTCTGCAAATATCTTGTAATGGGAGCAGATTATTAATGTGAAATGCAAGAAATGATATGTGTAAGTACGAAAAGCTTGAAAACTCCTAATTTTTTAAAATTAAAAAATAGGATGAGGCTATTTTTCAAGAAGCCAGACAGCATAACATGACTTGCATAACAGATCAGATTATAAATCATATCTGTATGTAATCTTCAAAGTCTCTGAGCATACTTTAATGGATTTTTTACAGGATTTAGACATGCTCACCCTATTAGGAAGGTTCATGTTGACAGTGAAAAAATCTGAAGTTTGAATATTCTCTTCTTCTAAGTAGCTTGTGTAGTTTAATGTATGTAATTAGTAGCTAATATTTGTTGACATTTGCATTATTTTATCTGAATGATTGAGAAAAAACATGACCACAAACTGTTTATATACTACTTCTACACCTGTGGTTAGAATTGGGAAACTAAAACAAAACTTTATTTGTCCTTACATCTACACACTGATCTCATTCCTTGATATTTAAGTGGTTTAGAAAAATTTGCATTATATATCTAAGTCACAATCATTGTTTCAAACTATGACAGAAATGTGCTAGAACAGGTCCTGCTGCAGGGGTGTATGACTAATCTTTTAGTTTTCTAATCATACTCTTAATCTCAGCTTTCATAAAAAAGTATGTTATGAAAGAAGTTTGTGGATATCTTTATGCATTCAGAGATGGCACGCAAAGAAAATTATGTATAAAATAAGCAGTATTTACTAAAGGTTTGAACTCTGCTTGTGGTAAAAGGTCTAGATTACATATATCTGACTTCTAAATAATAAGTATTCTGTTGTACTCCAAATCCCATCCTCTGAAATTCTGTGCAGGTCTGTTGAAGTTTGTAGGAATGTACAGGAAGAGACAGCAGTGCATCAGGGGCCTGTCAGTGTGTATCTTGGAATAAAAAACAACTCCAGGTGACAAATATCAGAGCAACTTCTGAGAGTGCTGGATTCTTCAGCAGGGTGGAGACTCCAGTCTCCTCTTACATATATATTCCTGCCTTGGCTCAGGCAAAGTGACTCTGGTGTTGCTACAGAGCACTCCAAAACCTGGGAGCTGCAGTTCAAACTTCCTGGGCTAAGAGAAACCTGAAATTGTTATTTCCCATTTTTAAAAACCGTGTTGCAGCTACAAGCTGAGCAAAAGCTGGACACACCCTTTGGTTTTGAACCAGACTTGATGTGATTGAAACAAGTTGTTGCAGCTTAAGTGTACAGGTAACCAGTTCCCACCTGTCTCACTGGAACAGAACACTGAGAATGTTCATGGTCCTCTGCTGGTAGTGAGGGAGATTTGTGGCCCCAGAGAGGGGCTGTTTTGGTTTTAATGCATCCCCAGGGTTCAGGAAGAAATTCTTAGCTGCTCTCAAGCTTCGCTGCTTAGAGTTGCCTCATGATGAATGAAGAGAATGCAAAATTTAAAACTGAAGCTGAAAAAACCCTATAACTGGAATGTAAGAATTTAGGTATGAACAGCCCTGAAACATGATTTTTATCATGTATGTAATATATATGCACTTGAGTGTACTCACTTTTTATGTATACATAAAAAGTGTGTGTATGTGTATATATATATATATATATATATATAAACATATATTTATTTGCAGGATGTTACAGAAGGACCTTTGGGCCAAAGTAATGTACCCGTGGAGCAAGTGTTAGAGAACAGACCTTTCCACCTAACACAGTATGGGTCCATAGGACGGGGAGATTAAAATGTGCTGAACTGTTTTATCAGTAGTGCTCTGAAGCAGTTCGTGTAATCTGCAGCTGCTGCTTTCTGCCACTTGAGGTCCTCTTTTGTCCCTAATTGGTACAGTCTGCTGATACCAAGCAGGAATACAGGAGTAACTCACAGGTGTTAGCTTTTTTCATTGTAACTGAGGGTGAAAAGTCTTTTCAGAAGCATTACACAAGCATGTGTTGACTTGAGTATCAGTTACCTCTTCGTATCTGCAAATAATTTAGGACTGTGATTGCTGGGCTTCTTGTAGGCACTTTGTTTATTTTCTTACAGTACCCTGCACTGTGCTTTGTTGCTGCTTTATCTGCTTTCTTAATGTTCAGCAAATTCTTCTTTGTAATGTTTTTCTTTTAATACAATTCTCTTTCCCCTCTGACTTGTAAAACACATCATGCCATATGATTCTGGTGCCTAAAATTAACTTTCAAGCTTGTTTCTAAGCAAAGCAAGATGAATTGAAGTATTCAAGAGATACAATGGCTTTAGCAATCTGGAGTCTAATATCCTTTGGAAATAGTGTTTCCTTTTGGAAATTCTTTCTCAGACACATCTGCACAGTTTCTGATAGTGAAGAAGATACAACTAAGTAAATGGCCCCTCTTTCTCTTGTTATCCAGTATTTTTCACAGTCTACAATTAAGTTTTTTGAAAATATAGTTGCCATTTTAGCTATCAATTAAAAAAGCAGTGCAAACATAAAAAAGCAAACAATGGTAGTCTTTTCCAGAAAAAAAAAGAAAATAAGTCTGCAGTTCCAAGGTTGATCTAACAGTGTGCAAACTGGCAGATGCATTTACTGCCACTCTTCACTTCCATGGTTTGCTATTTCTCTCCTGTGCATTGATGGGAGCACCTGCACATATGTGTAGTAAGCCACATCTGGATATTCAGCTGGCTGGGAAAACAAACAAAGAAAGAAAACTTAAAGAAGTGTTGAGAGGTTTGTTTTGTTTCGGGATTTTTTTGGTTTTTGGGAGCATTGAGGATAGTTTTGCTCTTTGACCTACCATGCTATTTAGCTGTCCAAATGATTGCACTGGCACAAAATAAAGGATACCAGGAGGGTTAGTAATATTAAGACACTAATGGTGGAACTGCTTAAGCTGTCTCAGTCCATGTGGTGGTTCCACCCTGGCTAGATGCCAGATGCCCACCAAAGCCACTCTATCACTCCCCTGTGCAGCTGGACAGGGAGAGAAAATATAGTGAAAGATTTGGAGGTTGAGATAAAAACAGGGAGAGATCACTCACCAGTTAGTGTCAAGGGCAAAACAGACTTGACTCAGGGAAATTAATTGAATTTATTGCCAATCAAAATCAGAGCAGGACAATGAGAAGTAAAACAAATCTTAGAAGCACCTTTCCCTTGTCTCTTCCTTCTTTCTGGCCTTAACTTTATTCCCAGTTTTCTGCTCCTTCCACACAGTGGCACAGGGAGATGGGGAATGGGGGTTATGGTCAGTTCATCATGTGTTGTTTCTGCTGCTGCTTCCTCCTCAGGGAGAGGGGTCCTTCAGCTGCTCCAGGGTGGGGTCTCTCCCAGAAGACAGTCCTACACCAACCACTCCAGCCTCAGTTCCTCCCATCAATTGCAGCTCCTCATGAACTGCTCCAGCATGGGCCACTCTCCCACGGGGTGCAGTCCTTCAGGAACAGGCTGCTCCAGCACGGATCTCCTGTCAGGACACTGCTCCAGCTGGGCTTCCCCCACCTTTTCTTTGGGCATCCCCCTGCTGCAGTGTGGGGTCCTCCATGGGCTGTGGAGGTGGATTGCTGCAGCCCATGGAGCTCCATGGGCTTCCCCACAGTCTGCAGGGGAACATCAGCTCTGCCGCCTGGAGCACCTCCTCCCCCTCCTTTACTGACCCTGCCGTCTGCAGAGCTGTTTCTCTCACATATTCTCACTCCCCGCTTTTCTGGCCATGATTACATTAATCACATTAATGTGCATTAACTTTTTTCCCTTCTTTAGCAGGTTACCACAGAGGCATTACCCCAAAACTGGTTTGTCTGTCTTAGAGCTGTGTGGCCTTGGCTCTGTCAGACATAGGGGAAGTTCCTAGCAGCTTCTCACAGAAGCCACTCCTGTAATCCTTCTGCTAGCAGAACCTTCCCAAGGCACCCAATACAATGACTGATCAGCCATGACCTGATTGATCTGCTCTATACAGAAGCCACTCCTGTAATCCTTCTGCTAGCAGAACCTTCCCAAGGCACAATGACTGATCAGCCATGACCTGCTTGATCTGCTCTACGTAAAATGAAGCATTTCTGCATTTTATAAACTCAGGCTTTAGAAAGGAAATACAGGCCTGATTTTGTGGCATCTGTTGGCTTGGAGACCTCCGTAGTCGTTTACAGCCAGTGGTAACAAAGGGGATTAATTATAGCCTCTTGAGGTTGGAATGAAGGTGCATGTTTTAATGGGCCTTGTTCTCATGGGGCAGGCCTCTTCTGGCTGATGCCTGAATCCCCTGTTTAGCAGACAGAAGTTAGGAAAACAAAGTTTCTTTTATGTTTCTCTATGGATTTCTTTTCAGATCTCATTTTTAAGGGTCAGGGTATGCATTCAAAAATATATGGAAGTTTTTCTTGTCAAACCTATTTGCTCTACAATTTAGAATGAAAGCAACACCTTGTGCCCTCCATCTTGCTTCTATCCACAACATACTTAAAACCTCAAAACCTAAATTTCTCCCCAGGTTATACACCTACATTACTCTCTATAATCTGTTTCACACTTTTGTGGATTCCAGTCTATCTTGAAGTCTAGGAAACTTTCTCCATGAATGAGGGTCAAAGTCAGTGCTGCCCTGGGGGTCAGGGCACCCCAGAGCAGACACAGAAATATTCCCGGTGCTCTGGGTTTCCACATGAAAGTAGTTACAGAAGCTGTAGTCTAAGGAAATACTTTAAAGGCCAAATAGTATCTTTCATTTTAGACTAATATAAATGGGGGGAAAAGTACAAACCTTTCTGTCTTCAGATTCAACCAAAAAGGGTTTTTCTGTGCCACCTTTCTTTACATCTGTATCAATTTACAGCTTTGTCAGGCATGGAAGAAGTTTTCTTTTTGAATATGTTTTTATTCTGAACTAGCAGCCTGCATGCTTTTTATGGTCAAGTGAACAAGCAGACACCCCTAAAGGAATTGTTCCTCTTAAACCAGAATTAGATCAGATGAACTGCTACTCAATGGTGCCCCTATTGGGTATAAGAACTTGGGATGACACATACTAATGTGAATGTCTGGCATGTGGGATATTATAGAACTACCAAAGAAGTGAAACCTAGCTTGCATTGCTTTATAATTTATATATATATATATTTTTTTTTCAGTGGTTTCACAGAATCATAGAATATTCTGAATTGGAAGGGACTCAAAAGGATCAGAGAGTCCAGTTCTCAAGGAAATGGTGCATATGGGCACTGAACTCCAACCTTAGTGTTATTAACACCAACCAACTGAGCTCAAGAAAAGATGATGAAAATAGGAAAATATCCTGACACACATGCAGGAAGTTCTATAGAAATCACTTCAACGAGTTAGTGAGTAAGTAAGAATTTCAAATAATGTCAGCTTTCATTGCTCTGACATGGGTTTTATTACATGACTTTTGAAAAGTGGATTCATTTTCTTGAGGACTCCACCCTCTTTGCTGTAAAACAGGCAGTGGAAAACAAGGAAAATAAATAATCTTCACTTGCACATTCTGACTCACTGAGTAAGGCAGAGCTTACAAAAAACCCCAAAGAAACACAAACAGGCCTGTGATCAGTTAATTCAGGACTGGATGTTAGTGCATTACTCCAAAGGGACAATTACCTTGGATCTGGCACTACTTCAGTTTCGTAGTCCTTGACTTTCATTTAACTTAACCTTTTAGCGGGAGGGGCTTTTCTTCATTCCTCATTTCTGTCGTTACAATCTCCGCGGAGCACAGACGCCGCTCCAGCAGTCTGCCCGCCTGTGTTTCACTGCCGGCGGTGCCAGGCTCGGCACTGACCCCGGCAAGGAGCCGGGGTGCTGCGCTCGCCCGCCCAGCAGCAACCACCGGCAGGGCGCCTCCACCAACGCGTGCAAGGGCAGGGAAAGGAGGGCGGCTCCGCGCGCTCCCGTTCCAGCGTCGGGAACACCAGGCAGGGCATGAGCCGCTGCCATCGTCCCGCAAGGAGCACTGCTGGCCCCAGCCCTGCCCACCTGCCGCCGCTCTAACATTGACCTGACACTTGTGTGCGCTCGGCTGCCGTTGGCAGCCTGCCGTTTTTCCCCGTTGGAAGGGGGAGACGGAAGAAATAAGGACATCGCTCCCGGCAGCCGCACCGTGCTCTGGCCGCAGCGCGCTCGGATCGCGGAGCAGCCGGGCACTGCCGCAGTGCGCCCGCCCCTGCAGGGCGGGGCAGCCGGCAGGCCACGCCCTCTTCCCAGTTCAGCCAATCGCATCCGAGCATGGGCGCGGCCCTTGGTTCCCATAGCCAATCAGCGCCGCGGGTGACACAAAGTGGTGCTCTTTGCACGCGCTTTAAAGGCCGGGAAAAACTGGCAGCGCCAGAGGCCAGTCAGAGCGGAGGGGGGCGTGGCCAGCTCGGCCTTCTGCCCAATGGGAGGCCGGGGCGGTGGTGGGGGCAGGCGGGGGGAGAGTGGCAGCAGCCTCAGCCAGTAAGAGGACGGCACTCGTCGCGTCCCCCGGCAGCCCGGGCCAATGGGCGCGGGCGGTGGGCGGGGTGGGGGTGTCCGTGCCCAGGCTCTGGATTGGGAGCAGGGCAGGAGCCGGGCCGGGCCGGCAGCGTGTGCAGCGCTGCTCGAAAATGCACTCGGATGCCGCCGCTGTCAGTGAGTAGCGCCGGGGCCGGGCCCGCCGCTCGCCCCGCTGCCCGGCCGAAAGAACCGCCCGGCTGGGGGCGGCTTCTCTTGCCCCTGACCCCTGAGGCTTGGCCGAGCGCGCCGCCGGGACTCCCGGTGCCGGGGAAGGGTTCGGGCCCGCGGGTGCGGGACCGCCGCGGAGCGGAGCGGGGCGGCGTGTGCGTGCCTGGCGGCGGGGCCCCCGCGGGGACAGCGGGAGCCCCGCGGGCCTCAGCGCGCTCCCCGGGGGGCGGGGGCGGGAGCGGGCGGGGGCTGCCGCACCGGAGAGGGCCGGGGGCGCTCGGAGGGTGTGACGCAGTTTGCCCGACCCAGCTGGCGAGCGGGTGAGGCTGCGGCCGGCCCTCGTGGCCGGCTGTGAGAGAGCCGGGATTGCCGAGGGAGCGCGGGCTGCGGAGCTGCGTGTGTAAGGGAAGGCGGGCGGGGGTGAATTCTGCGGGTTCTGCCGGGCCGGTGCGGGAGAACCGGGCTGCTGGTGCGGGGGACTGGAGCCGCGGCGCATGGTGGGAGGTGGAGTCCCTGCGGCGGCGGCCCCACGCAAGGGGGCGGTGGGAGGCGGCCTGGCGGACTACAACTCCCAGCGGGCCCTGCGGCGGCGCGGCGCGCTGCCCCCGCCCCGCGGACCCCCGGCCGTGCCCGCCCGCCCTGGGGAGCGCGGGGCACCGCGGCTCCTGAACTGGGGAGCGCGGCGAGGGCTCTGTCTCCGCGATGAGCTTCTGGCCGTGCCCTCCGAGCTGCGGGGACCGCCTGCTGTGGACGGGTTGCACGGCGCAGGGGGTCACGCGTCGCGTGGCCGTGGGGTGGCCGGGTTCAGGGATAGGCACGGTCCGCTGGAGAGAGCTGGCGGCCGTGCCGAGCACACCGCTGCCCTGCACAGCCTCCCTGTGCAACCTCCCAGGAGCGTGTGCTCCCTGCGAGAGGATTGGCAGCCCTGAGATGCTGTATTGCTGTAGAACTTGCTTGTGGGAGAGATAATGAAAATTGAAGCTTTGATCATGAGTTAATGAATGATGGTCCGACTTTTGGACAAAGTCCTGAAAGCAGTGGTGGAAAGAAATGCTGCATAATGCCTGCATTTTCTTGAATCCTCCTGTGTCTCTCAGAATGAGATCTCATACAGGGGCAGCCTGGTAAAGGCTCTAACTCATAAGGTTATATAATTTTTTTAGTGGTTCTGGTTTATTTTACCTTTATATTTCAGGGTCATTATGTGTTGGTGGTGAGGGCTGCCATTAAAGCAGAAATAATTGCCTCATATTAGAAGTAGAAAGACAATTATTCTAGAAAATACCTTCTGTTCAGTGTCTTTTGTCATGTGCCCTGTCAAAAAAATGCAGGTCCTCATTATATACAGGTGTGAGTTACAGTTTCACATATTCCAGGCCTCCCTCACGTAGGATGATTAGGCGACATAGTGATTTTTAATTTGTCTTCAGAAAACAGTAAGAGAGTGTTCCTCAGCCTTCAGCTGTTACTGGCTTTTCATTAAAAATGTGCTGTGGAGTGATCAGATCTTATGCTTCAATTTTTTTGTTTTTCTTTTATATGTGTTATTTTAAATAGATCTGTTTTCCTCAATTAGCTAATTTCATTTTCTGTAACCTCATACTGGATGGGTTTTTTTCATTGATCTAAATGCTTGAAGCAAGAAGTGTTCATAGCATAGTTTTTCACATACAGAAGCTGGCTTATGGTAGTCTCTTGATTGAAGGTTTATTTTGAGCCACCTTTTTGATCCTTCTTAGATCCCTATCTGTTCTTATGATATAAACTCCATTAATATGTTTTTGCTCAGTCTAAGTTTTACTTTCTGAATACACACCTTTCACTTTATATGAGGAAATAAGCTTTCCTTTTTTCTATTGAAAAGTTTCTTGTATCTCCTGTAGCTATAATTGGAAAAGTCTTCTCTGTATAAGACCATGTAATAGGTTGAATTAGGCAGGTAAAGTTTTTTTCATTGCTTCTCTTCATTCTCTTGTATCAGGGTGAGCTCTTATTTGTGTAATTGCAGCACTTCATTTAAATTTATTTTTGTCTGGGTACTTTTTGTGCTCTTAGTGAATTATTAATCCTGTGTTTTCTTTAATTCCCCTCCTCCCACACTTTCTTTGCAGGTATTGAAAGCAAAGACTTTGGGCTTTTTCAAAGCATTAGTTCCTAGTTTTGTTTGTGTCTTCAAGCAGAAGAAGATAACTCACTTAATTTGTCTGTCTTGAGCTTGCCAAAAAGCACAGCAATAGGAAGTACAGTACATCCTGTGAAAGTGTTCATCTCTTGTATCCAGTTTAAATATTAGAGCATTTAATAGTGTGGTTATTTCTTCTAGAGGAAGTAAGACTACTAACAGGGGCTTGGAGCAGAACCTTTAATTTATATGTGCCAGCATTTTTGTTGTACTGTCCAATTAAATTGCTTTATTTAGAGTCATGGTCTGATGTTAAACAGAATTTTTACTTTTGGCTCATGAAGAGATAGAAACAACTACCAGTTCATTCAGTATGTATGTACATACAAAATTGTGTGTATATAGATGGTTACATATATTTATATATAGTTAGAGCTGCAAGGCTTTTGGGGAACTGGCTGGTGTGACCCCCTTGATGCAGATGTGTGGCTGTGGGACTGGGTCTGCTGCTCATTACTGCTCATTAGCTGTAGATTACTGCTTCCCTTGCTCTGTTGGTTGAGTGGTTTGTAGGAGCACTCTCTAATCCACTCAGTCAGATGTACCTGGGTTAGCTCTTGCCACTTACTTAAGTTGTCTGAACTGCCAGCTTGATTTCTTGCCTGAAGTGGGTTAGGGAATGTGGCCATGGCCTGTGCTGCTGGCAGAGCTGTGGGGTCAGTAAGTTTTGGCAGGGAGGAAGAACAAGCAGCTGGGCAGTAATGCTTTTGACTGGCATAGCTGTTCCCAGGCTGTTGCAGCTCCACCCTGAGCCACATACCAGATGTGCACCCTGCTGGATACCCTAGTAGCGGGCGCTTGATGGGGTTGCATTTCTGCTGAATTAGCTAGAGCACAAGATACAAAGTTTGAATGAGCTTTATGCCCTTTGTAGGATGCCCCATGACACCTGGCATGAAGTTAAAAGTAATGCAAACAGCTCCCAGGTCATGGCAGCCAATGATGCAAAACTAGCACGCTGACACCTGTTTGAATTAGTCTGATGGTGGAATAAGTGTTAGACTGGATGAACTCTTATTCATCAACAGAAGCAGATGTTTTGCACCAGAAACCCACTTAGTGTTGTCTTTGCTATATAGCATAAAACACCCAACCAAAATTACCTCCCTCTCAAGCAAACCCAAATCCTACCATGAGCCAGTTGTGCAGAGTATTTTATCCTATATGTTAGTATAGGAGAATTACCCTAGCTCTTATTTGTTCAATTTAAGTTTAATGGAAATGTATTCAAAATGAAGTAAAAGTTACATAAATTTTGCACTGCTTAAATTGCTCTAAATTTCTCAGTTAACTTTAAACTGCAGTAGATCTTTTGATAAACAAGCCTTCAGATTAGGGTACTCCAAAAACACCTAGGTAGAATAAAGATTTGTTCCTATGGGGGCAAAAAAGAATTATACTTTTTCCTATCTATGTAGCATGCAGTGATCTAAAAATATTTTGTTGCAGTTGTCATTCTGAGTGGTAATACCAAATGTTAAGAGTTGAATGTGAATGTTTATGTTGAAATTATTTTAGCGTACATGTAGTAACTCCTACCATATTTTGTTGCTTGGGTTTGGGTTTTCTGTAGGGTTTTTTATTTACTAGCTTAAGTCAGTCTGTGTTTTGCTGCAGAACATTTTAGGCTGTTGTGTTTGCAAAATGTACACAAATTTGCAACTGTGGGTTTTGGATACTGCTGGTGTCAGCAGTAGCTCTGAGCTTGGTGTGGTTCTGGGTGCAGGTGGGCAGGAGAAACATTCTGCAGTATCACGTCTTCAGCTTTAATGGCTCGGTCCTGATGCTCCTCAAGATAGGCTGGGTCATCCCATCTAATTGCATGTCCTTACTTTCCAAGCTGGAATTCACTTCTGTTTTCCTTACTTTCTGAATCATGCCCTTTATTTGACCACACCAAACCAAGGGAGACCCTGCTTTTCAAGCCTGTTCTGTCTCCCTTGACCCAAGGCTTGTCCCATGATGGACCAGGAGAAAGGGTGACCCTGGTATAGGGTGTCTGTGCCTGCAGGGATACAGCTGCAGACACACTGGAAAGAGGTTTTGAATCCTGTCTTTGACAGGAGTGCAGAGTCAGCTCCTGTCTGCTCTGTGCTGCAGTTTGGGATTCTCAGTCTTCAAGTGTGTTATTAAGTTTTTGTGTAGATAAGACTGATGTACATTTTTCTTTTGCCTTCTGTATTTAGAAATGAATACAAAAATTTTGCTTCCTGAACATGAGTGTTGAGGGCTTTCACCAAGTGTAGGTTTTAGATCTGAACTTCTAAGTTCATTAATCAGTTCATCATTCATCAATATAAATTGTGTTGCTGTAAGAATAATTCTGTAAGTAGACTAGAGAGCATAAAATGGTATATTTTGTAGAAGATTAAATGATTCTTTTTTGAGTAAGTAAAATTTGTTTAAAGCTAAGTAAGGCAACAGAACTTTGAATTATTATTGCAGTTTTTTTTGAGTTTTTTTAATCTCTGTTACTTGAAAGCAAAGAAAAAAAATTGATTAAAAGCCTAAGCATGCTATTTTGGTTTTTAGGTATGAGTTTGTGTGATGTGTGTTTTCTGTTAATTTTTTTCTAAGGAGTTTACACCTATGTCTTAGCAGTAATGATAATTACTACTATGTTATTACTACTGCTATTTCTATATTTAAATTTTATACATATGACATATCTATTAGGGATAACTATTTTTAGATCTACTGTTAAATGTGAGATTTTTTATAGATCTTCTATTTGCTTAAAAAATTAGCAGCTTTTAAAGGAAACTTGGAGTCAGCTGATCTTGTTTACTACTATTGTTAATTTTTTACTAGGTTTTTAATAGATTTTACTGCACCTTGTAGCTGTGTTTTGTCTACAGCAGGAACAAAGTTAAAGGTTGGTTGTTCAGGCAGGTACTTTTTTTCCTTTGTTTTCAGATGTTCATTTAAATAGTTTGGCAACACATTGCTCCTTCTGATAAGAAAAATAAAAAAATTGGGATTTAACCTTTAAAGTTTTTCATTTCAGGCAGGAAAGTAAAGTATTTGAGTCCAGTTTACCTGTATACTTTGTTTATAGTTAAGATACATTGAGTTTTTTCGTTTTCTGTATTGTATTTCATGTGTGCATTAATGAGAGGGTGTAGAATGTTTCTTCTCTAGTTTGTTAGTTATGGAAGCAAGCCCGGCTAGCTCTTGTTTCTTTTACCTCTCTGTAATTCTCAGGTCCGTAGTTTAAACCTTAACCTATAATATTCTAAAAATTATTTTTAAACTGTTTTCTTTTTAATTTTAAATTGTATATGATTGTGGCTAATTGACTAACCCAGCCTTTAACCCTTAACATTGTATTAATCACATACTGCAGACAACATTTAAATTCCATGAAACTGGGTTGGCTCTGTCATTTCTTTCCTTTCTAGGTTCTGGATTTGTAATTATTTTACTCAGATTTTTTTTTTTAGCCATTACATTCTGAATTACTGCAAAGTATTTAGTAACATTTGGAATTTTCATTACTTCAGACCTCACTGAAGATCCGCTACCTTTTGCATGAAAAATAATTTAATTAACAAAATACATATGAATGTTTGACATACACTCCTTAAAGTCATAGGAAACTTTCCACATTTCATCTTTCACTATTTACAAAGCAAGCAGATTTTCTTCTTCTGATTCGAGGTCAGTAAACTGTGTGGTATGTCAGAATCTTAGAATGGCTTGAATTGGAAGGGACCTGAAAGATAAGAGTTCCAATCCCCCTGCCATGGGCACCAGGACCTTCTACCAAGACCAGGTTGCTTTGAGCCCATCCAGCCTCACACTTCAGGGTTGGGGCATCCACAGCTTCTTTTGACAGCCTGTGCTAAGGTCTCACCACCCTCACAGCAAAAAACTTCTTACTAATATCTGATCTAAACCTACTCTCAGTTTGAAGCCATTCCTCCTTGTTCTGTCACTGTGTGCTCTTTTGGAAAGTCCCTCTCCAGCTTTCTTGAACGTCCCCTTAAAGTACCATAAGTGCATTTAAAGTGCTGTGAGATCTCCCTGGAGTCTTCTGTTCTCCCCACAGAGCAACCCTAGCTCTCAGCCTTTCTTCATAGGAGAGGTGTTCCTCCAGTTGTCCTTTGTGACCTTGCTCCAACAGATCCGTGTCTTTCCTGTGCTGAGGACCACAGACCTGGATGCAGTTTCTGTAGGGAAAAAAACCAAAACCTCAGACCAATTCATGTGTTTTGAAACTGTTGTCTTCAGTTGAAAAATAGCTTCACATGTGATGGCATTGCTTGTGTCAAGCTCATGGGACCAGCTGTGGAGTGTGCAGCTTCGTGTGATGCATCGCTCCTCTGGCGGTGGCGCTGGGAGGGACAGGGGATTAATGCAGCACATTGCTGCTGCCACGAGACACTGTTGTGCTCCCACTAAAGAACAACTTTCCTGTTTCTTCCTCTAACTCAGCTGGTTGCAGCTCCTTGGTGGTCTGATTCAGAGCACTGGGATGGCAGGGTTTGTTTATTCTGTGGATGAGTTTTCAATGTGTGCAAGGGGATCAGCAGCACAACTTTGGAGGCTGCATGAGTATGTGTGGAAAGTTTGGGAGGTGGAGAGGAGAGAGTGTCTTCATGAGCAATACAGTTCAACCAGCTGTCCAATTGCTTGCCATCTTGACCACTGTTGATCAGTGCTGTTTTTGCTAATTTCCCAGACAGTGTCATTTGAGCATGGGAGGTGTTATTTTTTGGATTTTGTTTCTTAAAAAAAACCAATTTTTTTTTTTTTTCAAAAATAGGCTTTTTCACGGTGGCATAGGATATTTTGTGTATCGTTCTTGAAATATAAAGCAAACACTGACTCACAGACCAATACAGAGAATAACCTGAACTGTAATTTAACTTCCCTAATTTAATGGGTGCTCCTTGCATTTGCTTTTATAACTGTAAAAGAAACCTGTTTTCAGTTTTAGATAATATCCCTACACTGTGCAAGCTTCCCCTGTGAAAGAAATAAACTTTGGACTCAGGTCCTCCATATTCAAGTGGTGGATGGTGTGATATCTCTTGTATTAGAACTGGAAAATATATTTGTATAACCCTGCTAAGTCCATCATAATTATGCAACCTATTTCTGAGGCAGCAGCTTAAAATTGTACAGCTATTTTCAGTGGACATGTAAAACACACTGGCATGAACTATGTGTTTTGAAGTACCTAGGAATGTTTTGTTTCAAAGGTGATACCTATATATATATAATCCTTATGTTAGAATATTTTTTCAACCATTTTTAAGAGTGCTATCTAAAGTTAATGGTAGATTAGAATAAATAAATATTTGCTTAGTGTTCTCAGCTTCTTTCTTACCTTCAGATGGTTTCTCTAACTGCTCATGTTCTTTGTAGATTTTAGACTAAGCAGCAGGGGAAACTGTAAAATTCATATTCCAGAAAGTTTAATCTGATCTGTCATTTAACAAATCAAATATTAATCTTTTAATCTTGCCCTCCTCAGAATGGCTTTTATGTTCCCTATTGTGCTCATCCCTGTTTGCCCCCATCTCCTTTTGTTTTTTCTCATTGCTTTATATTGAATTGAGGATTGACTAAGAAACTCAGGATTATTTTTTTCTTGCAGAATGGTTCTGCTTAGTATTGTTTGACTAGCAAAAAAGGAACTTTATTGAGCTCTTAATGCAGGAAAAACTCTAGCATCCTGTTCAAGGTTCAAGAGCTTCTTTTTGTAGCTTGGTAAGAAGATCTGGATTGTCTTTGACTTTGTATATATAAGGTTAGCTAAAGTTGGAAATTCCATCTCTGGTGCTTCTGACTTAGAGCAATTGTATTGCTGTGGTGCATGGGGACAACATGCTAAGAAATAGGTAGCAATTAATTAAGTGATACTCTGGCTAACAATGAAGGAAATGTATAATTCTTGAAAGTATCTTTTGATTTTTATTTTTTTTAATTCACTGTGGTAGGAGAATGCCACAGTGATGTGTGTAACAAGTTCACTTAGAGCAGGCAGTTTCTTCAGTCCCACTTGTTAACTTCATAGCAGTGTGCTTCACTGACTTGGCAGTCGGATGTTTAATGGTGACTCTTGTTTATCTGGGTCATCTTAAGTGTATCTTGAGAGCATTCCTTTGAAATGCTCTGGATGGAAATAAGGAAATTATTTTTTGACCTCACTTGCATCAGCTGCTGGGCAAAGCCAAATTAAATGTCTCATATTAGAAATGCTTTGTTGCATTAGCTGGGTAGTGATGCTGGGCACATACAGAAGCTTTTCACATATAGAAGTTTGCTTGGAATACTTGGCTTATCATACACTACATTTCTCTAGAGTGTTTTGGCACATGAGTTCTAGTGGGGTAGCTAATTTATTTTTAGTTGAAGTGGATATACTCTGTAGTAGTTGGCTGTCTTTAAGCCCTCTCGGCTGGTTTGTGTTCAGTTTCTGAGATTCTTTTTTGTTTGCCTGCTGTCTAGCTGGATCTCAGCTGTTCTTTTGTAAATTACTTTCCAGTTTTGTTCTTGCCACATTCCTGCAAAAATAGGGAATTCAAAAGAATAGAGAAAAATTAGTTTCTCGCTCTTTAGTAACTGAAGCAAACTCAAGTG
Source organism: Passer montanus (assembly GCF_014805655.1). Taxonomy (NCBI): domain Eukaryota; kingdom Metazoa; phylum Chordata; class Aves; order Passeriformes; family Passeridae; genus Passer; species Passer montanus. The sequence continues at coordinate 2,999,567 of NW_024359832.1, read as the reverse complement.
TTTTATATTTGGAGTGTGGAAGTAAAATTAACAGCTATGCTGTGGCTTCTTCCAAGAAGTGTCAGAATATTTCATTATCAGTTTTTTTGGTTCTTTTCTTAACAGCTGCTGTATTGTAACCTTTGGTTTGTTATTAAAAAGCCATGTTTCAACTGTGCAAGTGTATTCTAGTCACTTATTTTTGCAAGAAAATTAGTATAAAGGCAAGTACATGTGTATTAATAAAATCAGATTTTTTTTTTTAGATCCAGGATTTTTATTAATTATTTTAGACTGTTACGTGGCACTTAACTTGGTTTTGGAATAGATGAAACAGAAGGACTGGGTAACATCAAGTTATAAAGATTTCCAATATCAGGGGGAAAAAAAGTTGTAAATCTTTTTTTTCATTCATCTATAGTTAGCTATACTTCTGTTCTGCTGAGGGTCATCCATGCCTTAAGAAAAATACATACATAGGATATCTTTTTGAAGATTTCAGTTGTTCTAGTCAAATGTTGTAAATGTCGGTGCTGAAAATGTTGAGATTACTTTTAGTTTATAGTTCTGTGATGATTTTATTAAGTGGCCAGAATGTAGGAAGATCATGACTGCTGCATTTGGAAACCAGAAATTTAAAACCCTTTTTTTTCCTTCCCCTCTAGATTTTCAACTGAATTCTCATCTATCAACACTGGCAAATATTCACAAGATTTACCACACCCTCAATAGGCTGGTAATGACTTGCCATTTTCTCTTAGCAGAATAGTTAGGGTTTTGGTCCAGAATATTTCATGACTGAAATCATTAAGTGATTACACTTCTAAAAATTATAACTGCCTTGTTGTATGGAAGGCTGTTTGGTTTGAATTGGTGAAGAGATAAGCAGTATTAGTAAAAGGTGAAAGATTATACTCCGGAGTCAGAGTGGAGTTTGAGCTTTGTTTGAACATTGGATTTAGATGTTGCCTCATACAAGAAGCTTTCTTGGATGCATTTAGTGATGGTAGTCATCACAGTTACCCAGTTTCTTGCAGCTCTTCTGGAAAACATATTGAATGAGCAAGCTGTCCTCTTACACCCATGCAGAAAGTGAAACAATGTTTTTGTGAAGGCTCTTCCTGCTTATCTGCTGTGTATTTACATTTGTTTTATTGCAACCATAGCTGGAAATGGTGATATGGCTTCTGTGTGTACACTGCAAATTTAGCGGAAAAGACCCTGCCTGAAGAAGGGGGTAAACTTGTTTCCAAGATTTCAGTTGGTTTTTAATCAGTTTCCTTTAGAACACATATGTATTTTTATCCTTAAGCAAAGACATTTCTGTGCTAAATGGTAAATTCAGTCTTTCTAATGCCGCATTTTTTGGTGGAATTATTCAGTAAAATAATGCCAGTTCCCCACCTGATGGGTATTTCCACTCTTGAAATAATTTGGTATGTTTTTGATTGAAAAACCCTCAAAAATATTTATCAAATTCAATTTACTTGAACTTTTTAGATAAATTTGCAAGCATAACTTTTTAGATAAATATGAGCTGAAAACACAGAGACTACAGTCTTATGTAGATGATCCTTAAGTAATTAGGATGAATACCAATATCAAGTAAAATTTAAAAATAGTACAGAAGAATCTTGTTTAACTGTGTCATTCCTGTTTCTTGCAGAATCTGACAGAGGACGTTGGTCAAGACGATCACCAGACAGGTATTTAATAGGAATGGAGTAAAAACAGATTGAAACAATTTAAACACACTTTATTAAACAAGTGTCTCTAACATAACTGAAAAGGATGTTTTAGAAGGCTAAAGGAGTTTCAGGAAACAAGTGCCTGGGTTTCTTAGTCTTTTTCAAAATAGGTGTTTGTGCTTTTAATTTATCGAATTATGAAGGACTTGAACAGGTTTCAGCAGTTTTACTGTCTTAGTTTAGAAGACTTAATGAAAAATTTCTCTCACTCCTGGGACTCAGCTTGTTGGGCCACAAAATATCCATATTCATACAGTGTTTTGGGTCTTGAAAGAGCATTAGCGAGAACAGAACAGAAGCAAGGCCTCTTTTGGCTGTTGTGATGCCTGTGACCAAGTTTAAATGCTGTACTCCAAACAACCTGCTTTTTCCTTGACTAGTTCTGATGCAGGTTTTTTCTGGTTCTTGTGCAGATTTTCAGTCAATGTCTTGAGTACTATCTATTTTTGAGTTAATATCTGTGTTTTGTTCCATAAAGTGTTACCATTTTTTTAAGCCTTCTTCTCATGTGCCTGGTACCAGCTTCCTGTCATTCTTGATTTGTCAGCATTTGAGCTTTGTGATTTGATGTTTTGCAAGAGTTCTGACCTCCTTTTGCACTGCCTTCAAGCCCTGATCACTCACTCAGCAGAACTATTCTTTAAAACTGACCATGTTTGTCCTACCATCTGACTCAAAGCTTTTCCACTGTCCTGAGGTGATGGCTATATTTGCTGATGTTACCTTGAGCATTTAGAAAAGTGGAGAGAGCTGTCAACTACTCCTGGAGATTTCTGGCACACTCTTAAAAATCTAGCACACTCTTAGCCTAGAGCAATGAGAAGAGATGCATAGGACTGCATTGCTTGGGATTGGACAGAGCTCATTTAGGGATTATGCACCCTCCTCTGTACAGCAAGCAGGTGACTTTGTTTCATGCTTGAACTCTTACCCTAGCCACAAAAGGAGTCTCAGAAATACTTTCCTTCAGTGTGGTAAGTGATTTGATACTGAAATTAGCTCATTATGTAAATGAAAAGCCTCTGAAAAAGAGGTTGTGACCAATAGTTGAAGACAGCTAGAGATTTTAATGTCCATATTTTAGAACTGATGTCTTCTCCCATCTTGTGATGGAGACTTGGAATTTTCTCCTATATGACCCAGTTGCTCTAAACTGAAGGGCTACATACTGATTTCATGAATGAAAATGTCTTCTATAATCTTTGTTTACTCTTGATCACCAAGACCTGTTGTGAAGCATTGAGGTAGTCCCCATCAATAAGCGCTGATGTACCTGAGGTATTTGCAATTTGTCTTACCTCTTGCCTAGCACTTCTGTTGTAAAGTATAAGAAATTAGCCTTGGTGCTCTCATTACCTCCATTGGCAGGTGCTTGAGCATGTTACCATCAGTGTCAGTGTAAAACTGTTCATCGAAGCCAGTATCCTGTTGCCTGCACGCTGTTGTTTGAATTACACTGTTTCAAAAGTGTGAGTGTGCCTGTTCAATGAGTTGAGGCACAAAATCCCTCTAAAGAGTGCAATTTTTTTTGCAATAGTTGTAAAGAACCTTTCAAACCAGAAACAATTATGAAATGAGAGCCAAAAGTAGAGGTTGATAATGCCAGGTTCCCTCCTCATCTTCAGATATTATTTCCACTGTTTCTTATGATTCTGCCCTGTTTTATGTCTCCTTATAGGAAGAGATGAAGCCCAGATGCTTGCATAAGTTCCAGGCATGTTCAGTTGAAATGTGTGTTTGATTTGACTCATATGAGGACAAATACACATGCAAGGAGCTATTTTGGCCATCATGAGTAGTACAGTGAGGTCTTCTGTTTCTGTTCTGTATGGAACTTAACACTTCCGGAACATCTTACTTGGAGAGACTCACATAAATCTATGGAGTTACTTTTGAAAATTTTTTGATTTCAATGTGCCTAAACTTGTGGAACTTCTGTTTTCCAGTAAGAAGTTGTCAAGACCTATTAATTTTGTTGCACAATTTATAGAACTGTATAGGTTCTGTGAATTTGAGATTCTGTGTCTAGAACTCATTTCAAAGTCAGACTAAGAACTGTTGCAAAAGGTTTGAGTGTTGCCAAACCCATGTCAAGGTTTTTTATAGTTCTGAGATTATTTTAACACTAAATCTTCTGGCCCAAGCCTTGTTCTTAAAGATTGCTGTTCATTTTCTGCCATAATTATCTGGGTTATTGTCATTATGTTGTGGACTTTGTTTTTGGGATGACTCAATGTACATGTATCTAAATTTGATTGGAATTTCTAAAAGCGATTTAAAAAATTCTTAGTTTTTGGTTAATATTTATTAATAAGAGTATTAACTGTTGAATGCATATCACATTTACTTCAAAGCAGTTATTTCTAAACTAACAAAAAATGTCTTGACATCTGAATTACTTGAAGCAAACTGTATCTTTTCTAAGTATTAGTCTGATTTCCTTTCTGAAACCAGCCCTTAAAACATCAAAGAACTACAGGGAAGTGGCAGTTTCAAAATTCCTTCAGTGATTTGAGAGATAAGATGGATCTTGTTTCAAAATTCCAGACCCCTACAATGATTGCACTGTCATGTGCTATCATTCAGTATGCATATCTGTCTGAAAAATGAGATAGACTTCAAACGTGTCATGAGTTTTGCCTTTTCACCTGTTTGTAGGTGGAAGAACAGCAGACATTCTGATTCTGTAAACAATTTCTTTTTCTTTTAGTATGTATATGCATTAACTTGGAAAACTCACATTTGAAATAAGTTGTTTTTATGTCATAACTACAAATCTAGCAGCTTGTTAATCTCTTACCATGATTTGGTAATTAAATTGCGAGTTACTTAATCAGACTAAAAAGTCTAAAAGTATGCTTCTTGTTGTCACCTGGCTTGTTTAAAACAGTGAGGTTATCTCTTCAACAAAAAGAAGGCTTCATTGCTGTTCATCAGTCTTTGGGAGAGAGAAATTGCTTTTGCCTCTGCTGTTTTTTTGCTTTTGTTAGATTAGAGATGAAATCCTTCTCGAGTCCAGAGCAATTCTGTAGTGTAGAATTCAAGACAAGAGAAGATGAGTTTTCCTTTTGCAACAGGATTGCAAGTTATTTAATGTTTTGATGAGTATCTTTGCTTTCTCATCTTGTGTCTGAAAACTGATGATTGTTAAGTGCATTTGTGGTCATTTTGTTTCATTATGAAGTGATCAGCTATATCTTCCCAATTGCTTCAGCATTCACAGTTTCTAATTAGTTTTCCTTTGAAGCATCCTTCTACTGAAGCATCAGAAGAGCAGCATTCCTCACAGGCTTTAGCTGGGGAAGGTGGAAATTCCATGCCTGTAAATAATTTCTGTAGGGACACAGCTTGTAGAGTTCTTCTTCTTTATTGGCTTTTTTCTTTTGTTTCTCTGGTTTTGTTGCTATTCTAGGACTGTCCTTCCCTTGTGGGTTTTATTTTATATATTGTTTTAAATTTCCTGGAGTGAATTTTAGCTCTTGAATTGATACTTCCCTTTGAAAGCTTTGTCTCCTGCAAATTTGGAAGTATTCAATAGGATGTTTGGCAAACAGCATTTAAACTCAAAAGGCTTTTGGCTGGTGGTGGTCTATTCAGTAGGCATTTGGAGCTCTACCTTGCAAATGCGACCTTCAAGTGTCAAAAAACCAGTGAGAACTAGGAGGGTTCTGCCAATCTTGAGTTGAGGCCTAGGAGTGAGAAACTTTGAAGATAATCACATCAGCAAAGCTGCTTTTGGTAAGTAAAATTCTGTCAAATTTGCATGTAGTCAGAGGTAGCTGCATGTTTGTTTGCAGGTGGTCAGACCTTTGGGAAGAGAAATTAGTTGTGCACTGCTAGACCTAAAATTACATTTAGAATTAGAAAGCTCTGTGTAGGAAGGGTTAATATTGCTATTTAGTGAGCTGTATTGTGAATTGAGAAATTGCAGGAGTTCAAAGTAAAAAAAACCCAAACTGATAATTTTTAGCTTTATATGAAAATGAAATAAATACTCCTGTTACAGAGAAATTATAACTGCACTTCAAATTTAACACACCAATTTAAGTAACAAAAGAAATGCTTTGAAACTAAAATCCTTATGCTGTGTTTTTTAGTAGTTTAGAGATTATTCAACAGCTAAAGTCTAGTGAAGACTTGCTCCAAATCTCAGTTATTAAGATGTTAAGTCTTGGAAAGCATTTACAATATGTTTGTCCACCTGGTGTCTGTGTGCTGTCAATGTGTGAGGGCAGTGTGTGTATGTGCATTTAATAGCCACCTACCAATTTCTGAGCTGTCTCCTTTCTTCCTTTTTCTGTGCCCTTGAGAGCTGCAACTAGATACATTCAAACCAAAAAGGATACAAGTTTTTCATAGGAGTCATTGGAGAAATTGGGGTGTAGTGAATTGTGATCAGCTTAAGCCTTTAAAACAAGTTCACCAATCTTCTTAAAAACATTCTATCATTTAAGGAGGCAAAGAGTCCAAGCAGGAATTCTTGAGTTAAATTCTTTGGTTTGTATGGGGTTGCAGGTCTGACAAAATGATTTCTCTGTTCTATAACTGCTTATTTTACTTTTTTTTTTTTTGGTCTTTTGCTCTGCTTCTTTTTTCCCAGAGGCCTTGCATATTTCTTTTCACAATCAACTGATCAGTAAACTGCACAGATTTGTGGGGAGTGAGGGGAATGTATGTTTTTTTTCTTGCATTTTACCAGCATCCAATGCCTGTAGCCATCACAAATGGATTTGTACTTTTTTTAAAAGAAAGGCACTTAAAACCAATCCATTTGCTCTCAAAGCAATGAAATAGCTACAGGTTGTACTTAAGTAAATGCATATTTACCAGAAAGAGGTGTTCACTATCACATTTTCATTTGTTAAGTTCAGTGTGTGTCTTAAGTCTGTTGGCTTTTTCTAGCCATCTGTTGAGTTCTGCTGTCATCTTAAGTGTTTTTAGTCTGTGTAGGCTTTCAGAAATACTTACTGGCAAAGTCTTCAGAAATTTGATTTGAAAAATAAAGTATTACAGATTCAATAACTTTATGAGAGTAGAGTTTTTCAGTATGATTAATGTGCAGGCATAATCAGATGGAACAAGTGACATTCAGCAGGTCAGATTCCTTAGTTAGTTTAGTTTGCAAAATGCCTTGGGTGTACTCTGAATTTTTTTATGGTCTCTGTTTAAGATATAGCTGATATTGTTGAGAAGAAAATAAATGCTATTGTCACTAATTTCCTTTTGTAATGCATTCTAGACAGTGCTTCTAGAAGTATGTTCTTCTGACACAGCCATTATGATTTTTTTTTGGTGGTAATAGTTTATAGAGCATAATATTTGAAAGTTTTTTGATGATTATTTAAATTGTAATTTGAATTGTCAATGCTGTTAATTCTCTTTCAAAAAGACAGTGTATGGCTGTACTCTCCTGGGACAATAATGAGGAGGGAGTTATAGGGTTAAAAAATATATATATATATATGTAGGAAGAATTTTTTGAATTGGAGAGTATTTCTTGAACTAGAGAGATTAATTTTCTTCTTAATAGATAGAAATTAATATAAAGATAAGACCAAAGAAGGCATACTTAGTGTAAAAGCTTTTTTAGTTGAAACCAGTTTAGTTCATCTTGGTGTAAAAATTGGGTTGAACATCTTATATGAGACTAGAGAAATATGAAGATGATACTAGAGAAATATGTACTTTCTTATGGGTTAGCATTTCCGTGCATGTTTGAAATAATGTACGTGTAGCAAAGCCTGTGAGGGTCTAAGGTTCCTTACTTGTGTTTCTCCTATAACAGGAGAGAGCCTTTCAAAGATTCGAAGAATAGGTAAGCAAAAGATTGCTGTCAGTATTTGTTGGGAATTGGGCCTCTGATTTCAGTCTGTTCCCTTGGTGTCAAAAAGCAGTCAAAGTTTTATTGCTTGCTTCTGTGCTGTGATGTGAGATAAAAGATTTTGTGGGCATCTTAATTGAGCATAGCTAAACTTGGGTGCTGTTGTAGCAAAGAGAAGATTGCTTAGGAATGCTGGATTTCTTAATGTTTTCTTGCAAATTTCTTTGGCATCGCTTTATGTCTGGATTTTTATACCTCACTTCTCTCTTCCTTTCTTTTCAAATTCTCTGTGTAGCACTTAGAGCTGTGATAGCTCTTTGAGTTGCTCTTACACACACCTTTCTCAGGTATCAGTGTGGTCTTCAGCATATGAAAGTAGAACAAAATTATGCCTGGAGTGTTAGCCTACTGTTTTCATGAGACAGCTAAAGCAATTTAATGACTTGCTGTGGTCAAAAGGGCTGGTCCTGTGCTCTTTCTTGTGCTAATGTACAGAAAGTTATTCTTTTTTCCTTGGTTAATTATCTACAGGTTTGGTGAGCTGGATTGGCACACAGAAGAGTTACCAGAGACATAGGAGTATGTAGCTGAGAGAAGGGGATGGAAAGACTGCCACCTGATTGGCATCAATGTCTTGAATTGGCTATTTCCTGATTGGGGGCCCTAATTTTTTGAGAACTGTTCAGTCCAAATAATCCAGCCAGCCACTTTTTTTTCCCTGATGGTTGCTGAATGTCTCTTCCCATCCCAACAAAACAAAAAACCTCCCAAAAAAAACTGGAAAAAGAGCTCTCACCAAAGAACAAACAAAACCTTTCCTACCTCTTTCTCTCTATCACAAAAAACTTGTGGCTTGAAAAGAAAGGGTTCTGTTTTCTAGAGATAGGTGTTCACTCACATCTGTATTTCAAAAAGCAATGATCCGCTCTTAGAACTTGTGATTTGAATAAAAGACTAAAAATAAGAATGACTTTTTGAGGACCTAAATACTTCTTCAGGATAGTGTCAGTTCTTGCCTGCTGTTAGACTGAAGTAATGCTAGTGCTACTGTACATTTTGGTATAGTACTTTTGACCTTACAAAACTTGTGGCTTGAAAAGAAAGGGTTCTGTTTTCTAGAGATAGGTGTTCACTCACATCTGTATTTCAAAAAGCAATGATCCGCTCTTAGAACTTGTGATTTGAATAAAAGACTAAAAATAAGAATGACTTTTTGAGGACCTAAATACTTCTTCAGGATAGTGTCAGTTCTTGCCTGCTGTTAGACTGAAGTAATGCTAGTCTAGTGTACATTTTGGTTTAGTACTTTTGACCTTAGTGGAAATGCGGTCCTAGAATATCATTTAAAAGTGAGAAGGATTATGGTATTGAAAGGAGACCATTTATTTTTTTATTTTTAAATCCCCTAACTTCCTTCCCTTCCCTTTGTAATATGCCTATTAGTGGACACAGTTTAACTGGTCTGCAACAGTTTCATTTCTTTGTGCTGGTGTTTTTAATTCCCTCTGTAGGAAGTCTTCGGTCTTGCAGTTCATCAGACTGCTTTAGTAAAGTGATGCCTCCAAGGAAAAAGAGGAGACCTGCAGCAGGAGATGATTTATCTGCTAAGAAAAGTAGACATGATGGGTATGTCATCTTACCATGAGCTAAGACTGATGGAATATCTAAAGTTGAATAGCTGATCTATCATGTGTTTAAATACTAATGGAGATAATATTGAAATTTACTTGGTTTCTCAATGTGGAACCATAGCTGGTGATTGAACTGTGGGATATTGATAAATATATGTAGGTTCAGTTTGCATCTTACCTTTCTCTAGACATACAAGAAGCATGTAGGGAACTTCTTGCTCTAGTTGTCAACTGTCAAAATGTGTACTTGTTTGTTCAAAAACAGCCTCTAAGACACAGTACTATTTTCTCATATACATGCATAAGGTCTGGATTGGCTGTTATCAATCTCTAGCCTGTCAAAAAAGTGAATATCATTATAGTCCACTCTGCTCTTAAAATCCTGCTAGTCTTTCCCTGTTATGTTGTGGTTTGACACTGAACATATAAGGGGACATTGCCCAGGTAAGGTGAGAGCCAGAGGTTCAGCAGTTATTGAGGGGCTTCTCACTGGACAGCAGAAGCCAAATAGGTTCAAGAGAGTGCATGAACAGTGTATTCTTTTGGCATGAGGTATTGGATAGCTGAGACCTCTGCAAGTGTTGGATTTTCAGTATGTGTAGTATGTTGAGTCATTCAGAAACTATTGAATGTGCTCTCCATGTGCAAGAATCACTGTTTTTGTGGACTAAGCACACTCCTGCATGATAGATGCAGGACTGTTCTGATGTTGAAAAGTGGCTTATACAACTAGAAAGTTTGCTTGGCACTGCATCAATCAGTAGAATTTGAGCTCTATTATGTGTTACTTATGTCTCAGAAAACTCATGCTTCCATAGCAAGTACCTTTAGGGAAGTTAAAAGAGGCATTTTTCTCTGAACTGTCAGCCTGAAATCAGGCTGGGTTCTCTCCTTTTTATACTCTAGCATGAGTAAGAAAAATACTGGTAGCCAAATTAAGCCTCTGGTCATGCCCCTATAACTCCATTGTGTTTAATAGGGTTGCACAACTGTAACTGCACTGGAATTTATTAAATGATCTGTTGATGCAGAAGAAAGAGATTTCAACTCTTTCTTTCATTGCTTTGTAACACTAACTAGAACAAAAAAGCAGTTAATGTTTTTAATATTTTTGTTGCTTTTCACAAATAATGAAATATAAAAGCTAAATAGTTGATAGAGGGCATTACAGTTTATTCAAAGATAGACATACAATGTGGAAGCAATACAAGACCCTTCCTAGAATATAGAGAGGTTCATAAAACTGAACTCTACCTACTATAGCCAAGACACTGATGATAGAAAATAGCCCCCTAAAAAGTAACTTGCCTGTAAGTAAAAAATACTGATTTGTGTAATTACATAAGAAAATTATAAAACCCTGATTTTTTTGCTCTCTGAATACTAGATAATTAATGGTTTTTAAGGGCTTGTTGCTAATGTAATTTGAAGGAATTTTTTAATGTCTGCCTCTCAGTTTATAACTGATGGATCTATTCTTCATTTTGCTGCCATGTAAGTCTTTATTAAAAGGAAGATCTCAGCCTGCTTTTAGAATTGGAGGAGAAACCAGATCTGCTAGTCATGAGCCATGGGGTAATATCCTCTGATGTGGTTCCAGTTTTTATCTGACTGACTTCCTGTAAAGGTTTTTGAGCTTCCTCTGCGTCCCAGAATGTTTCTTTTGTTTTGGTCTCCAAGAAAACAGTTTTTTATTTCAGCATGACTGACAATATGAAATTATATGCTGCACATTCAACCTGGTCTTGAAGCTGTATTTTCTTTCAAGGAAGGATTTTTACCCCTGTAATCTTCTGTGAAAAGGTTAGTCAAAAAGCAGTTTCCTACTTCCATGCTTGTTTTGTCAGGTGGAGTTCATAACTCAAGTTTAGTTTTTGGATCAGGCATCTCAGTTGAGCAGAATTTGGTCTGAAATTAGGAAACTCTACAGCAGTGTGCTGTAGCATACCTAGTTGGCAAAGCCAGTTCTGCTTACATTATGTGCAGAGGATGCTATATACAGTAAAAACAGTATAGTGGAATACCAGTTTCTAGAATAAGGGGCTCCTAGGCCCTGTGCTGAGCTTCTGTTTTACAGACAGACTTCCTAGAAGCTGCATTCTAGTAAGTCAGGATAAGCCTGCATGGGACATTAGTCTGTGTGGATTCTGTATTAAGTGAAGAAAGGCAGTCAGTGTCTGAGAGCTACACAGTCCTCTCCAGAAGAGCCTCTGCTTCCTAACAGGAGTGATTTGTCACTTCAAATACTTAATGGAATGACATAAATTTTTGTGTTTCCCAGCTACAGTGGCATACTTATAGGGTCAATGTTAACAAATTCAGTAATTCAAAGTTTCCTGTTTGTTCTCAGTGTGAAAATATTGGGTAGTAGTCCAAAGATTTTCAAGAGATGTCATCATTAATGTGTTACTGCAGCTGAGACTGAAGGCTGATGATTTTTTTCTGGTTTGTCCATCAGAAAAAATGTGGGTTTTTTAAATCTGTAATGGAGTGTTTTGTTTAGTGATATTTTCAGTCTTCACTACTTTTTATTCATTCCTATAATCTCTTCAAATCTGATATGAATATTTTTAGATATGCCTTCTTCTACAAAGTTTGTTTCAGCAGGTCTCTATACTGAAAGAGAAGATAGTTTCTTAAGACTCTTAAAGTCATAAACTTAAACATGTGTTTCACCCTTAATTTCAGGCTGATAGGAATACAACCTCATCTCAGAAATACTAGTGGAATGCACAGGCCATTGAGGAAAAACATTTATAGGAACAAATCTGGTTGTGAAATTATTTGGAAATACTGATCTAGTGCATAAACTGAGTATAGAAGACTCCAATTGTGTTCATTATTCCACCCTTACATAATAAGAACTTGAATTCTCTTAATTGGTGTTCACAGCATCACCATGAGCCGTGCATGAATCAGGGTTTCAGTGGGAGGGAATTTTTATACCAGATGATGTATAATAAAAAGAACTCAGTGTTTGTAGATAACACTAAGAGTTACCTTGCCTTAAAGAATAGCTGTTGGAAGTAAATAGTTGAGCATGTGCTAACCCGAACATAATAACTTGAAAACTTAGTCTGTATTTTCATGTCAGTATCACAGTCTTGACTTTATTATACTTAAAGCTGTCACAGTACACAGTATTCTCAAATTGGAGTTAAAATTACGTTTTCTGTGCATTGGTCTTCCATTGCTATGTTAAACATCTTCAGAAAGGTAAAGCAAGATTCATGTAAAGATACTTGCTAGGTAAAATGATAGTCCTCAGTGGGTAATTGTTTTATGTTGCTTATCTGTTACAAAGTATCTAGCAAAATAGGGAAAAATTTGCTGTTTAATATCATGCCGTATGTTTTGACAGTCTCATTTAAAAAGTAATTCTGCTCCTTATTCTGGAATCACACTGAGGGCAAAAGCCTTGCAGTAATGGGTATTGTCACTTTAGGAGGATGAAAACTATGAATATTTATTTACTTCCCTGAAATTTGTTTTCAAACAATTAGATAAATGTTTTCAATGAATTTACCCTTATGTGTTTAGGAACCACAAAAGGGCCTACTAACATGAAAAATAGGTTTTCTGTATTGAACACTAAACTCCATACTCTGTAGTGGAAAAATGCAGTTTTTGAAAACACAGTGTCATTAATATAAGAAGTACTAACTTCCAAAGTTTTCAAAACTTTTAGTGTTGAGAGTTGATTTGGTTTTTGTTCTGCTGTTGTTTACTAACTGGTTTGCAGACCATCTGTGTTCCCAGCTGTCATAGGTGTGTGGATCTTTTCCTTGTAGTAGGGGTTTTCAGGTACACACAAGTATAATTTTTCCTTTTTCTACAGCTTTTCAGCACACCTCAGTTAAACTGGACATGTCAGCATGTGTGCTGTTACACATACTGCTCATTAAGTAAGCCTCATAAAGTTCCAAACATTTAACAATTTAGGAATGATTGTAAGTATTTAAACGAGAAGACATAAGGTATATTCATTCATAAAACTTGAAAGTCAGGTTAGTCATGTTTTTGTCATGTCTTGCAAATTGCAAAACATCTCCCTTCTTTCTACTATTTCTAGCAATAGTTTTAATGAAACTCACAATTATGATAGAATAATCTTATCTATTCACTCACAATTATGATAGAATCATAATTGTGAGTGAATAGATAAGACTTTATTCAAATACTTCCATGTGCTGCATTGATGAAAATTCTCAGACAAAATTTTAAATTAATTAGTATTAATGGAAGTAGTGTAGGGCATCTTCAATCAAAAATGGGCATGTTTTGGAAAAAAACCTAATCTGGAAGCAATTAGTTACTTAGTTCAAAACTCAAACAAAAATCGGTAAAGATTTTGGCTAAGTTCTTTTTGCTTAGAAACAAAGCTTCTGTTGGTGAATTTCTTGATGTCTTCATTCAGTAAACACTGACCATCTGAAATAACCAGGCTGTGGATCTCCATGTGAGGCTTTTGACTTACCATAATAAAGCAAAGCTTTTTTTCCCTTTGCCTTTTTATTTTTACTCCTCAATGGATTATTACCAGCTTCTACCAGGAAGAGAATGTTCTGTGTGACCTAAGCTCCATGTTTTCACTGATCTTGGTTTGAGTATTTTGGAGCTACAGTGCCCAGAGTTGGTGCAGTGGGAGGGGCTGTGGCTGGAGCTTTAACCAACTCCAGTACAGGTGAAACCTGCTCAGAGCAGCAGATAACCCAGCTTTGCAGACTGCCCTGGGTTGAAGAGAATTGCCCTTACGTTGTTCTTTTTGCTGGCAGCAACCATCAACTTTTACAGTCACATGACTAGTCACCCCATTATAGCTGGATGGAATTTTCATGCTTTTCTTTTCCTACCAAATCAGTTAGGAAGAGAAGAAAATAATTTGGAGAAGGTGTGGACCATGTGTTTAAAGTTCCCACAAAGCATGAAATGCCTAGACACTCAGGGGGTGGTTTTTTGTTTTGTTGTGGGTTTTTTTTTGGTTAATTTTTTTTGTTTGTTTTTGTGGTGTTTTTTTTTTTTTTGTTAATTTTTTTGGGTTTTTTTTGTGGGGGTTTTTTGTTTGTTTGTTTGTGGGGTTTTTTGTGTTTTTTTTGATGCTTGCCTATGGCACTTCCAGTTATAAACTACATTGTCTTACCTTTTTTGCTGATATATTACAATTCCCTAGCTCACATGAATATTTCATATATAAGTTTGAACATGGGTGTTATGAGTCAGCTATTAGGTCACGCTGGAGCTGCAAGCATCTCTGAGAAAATGATTACATTTTGATGTGGTTAAGTAACTGAAATCACTTTTACAAAATTTAGACAGGTTATCTCGCGTTGTTTTTGCCCTGCCCTGTCCCACATTCTTTCTTCTTTCTAGCTGACAAAATGACTGTTAGAAAGAGATAATAAAAAAGAATAACCTGTTAGAAATTACTTGCATGTTGCTATCATTGAGCTGACACAGTGTCATACTAAACTAAAAAGAAAAAAAAAAGCTACATTTCAAGTGAAGATTTTTCTGAGTTATTGTACCTATATGTGTGTCTCATCTGAGAGGAAAATACATAATTTTATGCCTGTAGGTAATAACTTTTTTTTTCTTGCGGTTCCTGATGGATATCACGTAAGGAGTCAGAAATGGAAGGATAATTCTAAAAGCAAAGGTTCTAAGTTTGGTATTGTCTGGTAGTGCTGGGTATAGCAGACACTCTGGGATAAAACTGTGCATGCACCTTTCTAACTGATGATGGAGAAGATGCCCTTTAGCAGTCCTGTTTTGGTGCCAGCATTCTTTGACAGCGTGCAAATTCTAGTTCCAAAGGTGCCAGGTATATTCATTTGCTCTTCCTTTATGGAAGGCATTTTTTTGAGTCTTTTACTTTCCCCCTGTGCCTGCCTTGCCCCCTCTCACCCTCCATTTTTTTTTTTTTTTTTTTTTGTGTGAGCAGTGTATTGTTTCATATCTGGTGTGTGACTGACACTTTCCTGGCATTTTTCTGTGACTGGCAGTTTCCTTTTCCAGACCATGAATATAGAAGCAAATTACAAAGCAGAAATTGGTTGGCATAATGGTTGTGCATCTGCTTGCAAGTACTGGTGCTGGTCATCTTGATGAAGCTGTGAGCCATTGAGGACTTGCTTTTGTGAGATCTGTTCATTAGATGTTTGATATTCCCAAAATAGTCAGATATCTACCCAGTGCACTCTGGCAGTGTATTTTTCTTCATAGCAAGAGATACTGTCATTAGAATAAAGACAAGGCACATCATCTTTCAGAGTATATACTGAGAAATTCCACAGAGATGAGGAATACTACAAGACATAAAATGGATGCCAGATGTGTCTGGAAGTTTGTGTTTTTCTCCTCTGTAAATACGGTTCTTGAGATAATCAAATCCATATTAATAATAATTCAGTGGATTTAGTCCTTGAAAACACCTTTACTCTGTACCACTAGATTGAACCAGGTTGTCCTAGGCTGAGCAATCTCAGGTACTTGTCTACTTACTTCTTTGCATCTCCCACTCATCTTGGTTCACTAGGGACTGCAGAAATTAGGAGTCTCTTGCTAGTAGAAATAGTTGACTTGGCTAGGCTGGGTTGAGAAATGTATTTAATGTTTGGAGTAAGCAGGGAAAGAACAGGGTTTGTCTTTATACATGAGATCTCTAATTCTGGCAGTGCATAGTCTGTTTTCATTATAAACATGATACAGTGTCATCTGCACTGTTAATGCAGGTCTTGGCTAATTAGCTTATAGCAGAGAGTGGGATATTTCAAGATTATATCCCTTTTGACTTTATTTTCTGAACTTGTGAACTGGCACAAGCTGGAATATCTGTAATCAGTTCTGGTTTCTCAAAAATCAAACTCCAGTGGTCAGGTAGAGAGCTTTTGGAACAATCATAAGGTTGAGGGAAGAACATTTTCATTGGAGTTACTTGGCCGTATGTTGGGCACATGGACTTAATTTATTATTATTGCTATTTCCTGCAGTTCCTGAACTGTGACCTTAGCCCTTAACACAAATGACTTTCAATCTCATATCAGTTGTCCGAAATGTTTCTGCTATGTGCAGATGCAGAGAATGTATAAAAAGGGCTATTTTCTTCTGTTCTTGCTCACCATTTCTATTATACATACTGCTGGTACCAATGTCTTATTCAGGTGCAGTGTTTAGCTCTGCTATTTGTAGATGCAGGAAACTTTTTTTCCTAAAATATCTGAATGACTTACAACTCTGTCAGTAAGTCTGTTTCTTGAGAGTTCCTCCTTAAATGCACTGTTTGCATTCTGGCAGCTTAACAGGCTGATGATTTACATGAACAAGCAGGGCAAGACAATTGGTTATCATCCCCTTGTAAGAAAAGGCATTGAGTCGTGTGATAAATACCTTTATTTGTGAACCTTGTTAGCTTTGCCATGTCCTCAATCCCAGCAGTACTCTTACAGACCTCTTGAATAAAGAGAATAGAATAAAGACGTTGACTAGCTCCTGCTACAGTTTCCAACTTGGTATTCTACTTGGTGTTTGTCACGTTTGTTTGTGACAAAGGAGGGGATACTGAATAATTAAGACTTTTGCCAAAGTGGCAGAATGCCTCCTTTCTTTGTCTTGATTGCTCTGAATTCAGAGTAACCTAAAAATTATAGGCTAGGTCTTTCATAATCACAGTTCATTTTGCAAGTATGAAAATGTTATCAGACCTATTTAAAAAAAAATTATTCCACTTCAGACTTATACCTTCTGGATTAGCTCTCACTGAGTGATGCTGTCAGCCTTTTCAGCTTCAGTAAAGCTTATGCAAAATAGATAATTCAAATAGGAAAAGTGTTTTCAAAATGAAAAACCCCAAACTTAAAATTGTGAGTATATGAATATGTGTTTGGAACACATATGGCTGACATTTCTATGCAGTGTTCCAGTTTGTTGTAGATCAGTGTGTTTCAGTACAGTGTCAATTTTTCAACACATATGGCTGACATTTCTATGCAGTGTTCCAGTTTGTTGTAGATCAGTGTGTTTCATTCAGTACAGTGTCAATTTTTTATAAGAAATTTCTTAAGAGCCTCATTTGTATTTGTCTTCCAATTAGCAATTTATCATTTTGTTCTGACTAGTATTACTTTTCTAAAGGTTAGCTGCTTTAAAGGAACTATGACAGTAAACACGAAATATTTCTTTGAATTCCTGTCAGAATGATCTGTGTGCTGTTACTGCTAGCTACTCTTCCTCAGAGCTGATAGCTGAGCTAGGTGGAGGATAGTGGGATCAGTGTCTTCTAAGCTCATAAATCTCGGTGTCTTTTACATGTCTTTCTAGAAGGACGAAACAGTGATGAAATCAGATCCAAATTAATTTCTTGATTCAAATGGTTTCAAAATTCTCCTTGAACCAGTTAGCCGCTTCATTGTCTTCCCCCATCAGGATTTGACATTGTGAGAGGAAACTCTGCATGCTTGGAGCACTCACAGAGCTGTTCTTGGCTACCTCCTCTAGACTAAACCATTTGTTTGTTGCTCTTTTCAGCTTTATGAGCCCAAGCTCTGAAGAGTGGTGGAAATGGATCAGAGAATGCATATGCAGCAGTGGATAACTACTTGGACTGCTGAGTCCCTTTACTCTAGCAGGCACAAATGATATTGTGCCTGTTTCAGAAGCTCTAACTGGGGGAGGGACCCTTCACATTGTGTCATGTTTTCTGTGTTTTAGGTGTTTCAGATACTAGATTTGTTTCCTTAGTGTCGTTAAAATTCCTTACACTTCTTGTTGAAGGAGAAGAGCATTACTCTGCTGGTAGTCTCTGGGGGAAGGGGCCAGCTTTTCAGATGGTTCTCTGTTCCCTGATGAATGACATTCCTTGAGGTATTTTCCATGAGGATTTTCAACCTTTTTTTCCTGTGATTCTTTCGCCTTATGAACTTACTTATAAGTGTAGGTCTTATTTTCAGCCTTTTTTTCCTGTGATTCTTTCGCCTTATGAACTTACTTATAATATAAGTGTAGGTCTTGTCTCTTTTGGCCTTTATGCCTTTTGCAGAATCTTTTCGAGGCAGCAAAAAGAGTGTTTGCAGATTTTTTTAGTTAATAATTCAAAGTGCACTTAAGGTAGGACCTTTGTTGACTGGGACATGGAATTACTCTGGCCATAGATCCACAGCTGGATTGCAGCCCATCAGTTGACTGTGGTGACTGGTGGTGTAAGGCAAGGCTTACTGTGAACTTTTACTGAACAGTTTGGGGTTGAATTTGAACTAGGCTATATTAATTTTAGGGGCAGGTCATTTACATGGGTAATGGTTATGAATCGCTGGAAGTATGACAGAGTGAGCAAACCAAGTATTTAGTGTCATTGATTCTTAAGCAGTGTTCCAAATGACTGGATATGAGGACAGAATGTTGAGTAAACTGAAAGGAATAATGTTTTTCCTAAAAGTGGCTGTTGACTAAAAGATTGCTTTTAAAAAATGTTGATGAATTAATTACTTGTTTCTCTTTATTTTTTCTAAGTATGTATAGAAAATACGATTCAACTAGAATAAAAGCAGAGGAAGAAGAAGTCTTTTCAAGTAAGAGATGCTTAGAATGGTTCTATGAATATGCAGGTAAGTGTGAAATGCAAATTTCCTACCAATAACAATTAAATTTATATTGGAATATGAAAATTGCATTAACTGAGCTTTCAAAAGATGGAACAGAAAAGATTTTCTTGTAAAAGTCGTAGAAAAACTTTCCTTTATCCTGTGTGATGTGAGGTTGAAGAGTTCAAGGTTCAGTTTTGTCTTTGTCTATATCATATAAAAAAAATACAGAAGGTGTGTAATTTGAAATGTTTTGGAACATGTATATGTTACTATTCAAACCTACAGTTAAAGCTGTACTTCTCTGTTGAAAATGTTGTTACCCCTCTGTCATCTGTCATGTTAGTGCTGCATAGTACAGAAGTAGCCTCAGAAGTGGTGTGTCTTTAATTAAAAGAACCCAAAGGGTGAGGGAGGTAGTGACACTAACTAGTTTTGTTGCTGCTGAATCTGGTGCTTAGGGTTTCAAACAAAGAAGTGAATGAATTCAAATATCCCATACTAGTTTTATCAAATAGTTTTCCATCACAAGGTATAGTGAAGGTAGCCTGTATTATTTATTCTTGCCCTTGTGTATGAGAACTTTCTTCAGGCATTACTTCTAGGAATGTTAATTATGGTCTGTGGTCACAGAAGATGTTCCTTTATTAGTGAAGTTGGTTGTTGTATTTGTTTTCCTGCAAATGTTTTCTGAAAGGAAAAATTTGGCATATGGGGGAAAAATGATCTCATGACTGTGAAGACCAAAAAGAAATTAAATAGATATTTTGTGTAATCTTGCAGTTTTCTGGTGATGTCTTGAATAACATGTCTAACTTGTTCTGTTTTGTCTACTTTTTAAACATAATGAAGAGTGACTTAACTTGCTGTAATAAAACATTTTTTTTCTCCTAATAAAATTATATAAATGAAATTAAATACTTAGAGATCTCACTTGTGTGTGGCAGTCTGTGAGAGGAGATTCAGACAAATTCAAGCCAAATCTAACCTGTTAGATTGTCTGTCTTTCTGACCAGCTTGATTTATTTTTTTACTCTAGCAACAGGCATGACTCATTTTTGTCAAGACTTTCATGGAAAGAAAGGATGAAAGGAAGGCTGTTTGTGAAAGAACTTTGGGGTTTCCACTGGATGCACACACCAAGATAAAACACAGAAAAGTGGAGAGAGTACGATTCTGTTTACAGTATTGAGTAACATTCTAAAAATTGAATTTTCAAGGAATAATCTCTTGTGTTCTTGCTTCAAAAGTCTTCTTTATGTATGCAGACAGTTGACACAGCATTTGGGGTTTTTTCCCTCCCTTGGTGTGTTTTTGCATTACAGAATGAGTCTTCTTAAAGGCTGTTGTGTATGCTATGAGAACTGAGAGGCTGTTATGAGAAGATAGGAAAGGATATAATTAAACCTTGTTATTTCTAGAATAAATCACCTAATAATAAAATACAGATTGATCTTCCCTCTATAAATCCTGTTTTTCTTGCACATGTGATCTTTATATTGGAGGAAAGTAGTCATTTCAGCATGTATTTTTTCAAATGAGCCCTTTTAAACATGAGTCAAATAATTCTAACAAAATAGTTCAAATACTTAAAGTGTATAATTGCACAGTACAGTTCTTAATGTCTGTGAAGTTTTTTCAGGAGTGTTATAGAAGTTACAAATATCTTGATTTAAGAGCATGTTTTATTAGTGGTGCATTTTAATTGCATTTGTATTTTGAATCTTTTTTTTTCCCGTTAAGTAGACAAATAAATAACTGTAATTAATTATTTCCTTCCTGTTGCATTTACTGTTAGATGATGTGTGACCATGGTGTAGCAATATGAATAAGCAGGATAACATTATATAAAGATAGTGTATGAGACAATGAGGAATGAGGTTCTGGGAATGATAATGCCTTGTATCCTGTATAGCTGTACATCATGTTTTTATGTCATTTGATCTTGTGATAAAGTAGAGCTTCCAGCCAGGGAATGAGTTTCACTAGCCATTGTCCACTCATTTAATTGGGTAATATTATGTGGGTGTTCTGTTAGTCTTAAGTGTGTTATGAAAAAAAATCTTACTAATTTGCACTTCCAAGGTTATCTCAGTAAATGAATAGAAAGATTGGCAGGGATGAAAAGTTGTTTTACAGTTTCTCTGTTTTCAAAGGTGAGATAAAGATTTAAGTGAATCCAAGTCTGATAGTAAGTGTGGGAATATTTATTTCATGCCAAAACAAACAAACTGTATGAAAGCAAGGTTGCACTATGTGATTGCACTTCTTTTGTGCTGTAAAAGACAGGCTATTTTAATTTTTAGAGATGAGTAAAATACATTTTGTTTGCAGGCACGGATGACATTGTAGGGCCAGAAGGTATGGAGAAATTTTGTGAAGACATTGGAGTTGAACCAGAAAATGTAAGTTTGGAATCCATTTTAAAAATGCCTCATCTGTTGTGGTGTACATGAGCTAGTCTTACAGTTCTTGCTTTTCCACCAAGAATTAAAAAATTCTTGAGAGCTTAAAAAAATTCAAGAAATATAAACCAGGGAGGTTTTGAAAGACATTTGGGAGCAACTTGCCATTACTTTAAATCCCAGACTGTCACCCTGTAAAACCTCAATTTGTCTTCACTGCCACCCCTTCTTTCACTTTAAGACCACCAACCTTCAGACTCTCCAGAAAAAGAGAGATCTTAAAAAAGAAAAAGCTGATGATTGTCTTCTCTGAAACAATGAGACGACATTCAAAATTTAATATATCAACTAACAAGCAAGTAGTGTTTCCTTTGGGTTTTCTAGGACAGAAAGAGATTTCAAATATTATGGGGAGTAGTGGCACTACCATTATACCATTTCAAAAAACAAATAAGGAATATAAATACATTTACAGATACTTATTCTGTATGTGAGGTGTGTATAGTTATATATATAAATAAATACAATCTAAAAAAAATCGTGCATTTTACAGGCTTTTTCCTACTGCCTAATTTTTGTTCTTTAAATGCATTTGTAAGTCCTGTCATTTGCAGAATTCATGGAGCTTCATATAAGTAAATTAGAATTGTGGCTTTGAAAGATGTACTGGAAAATCAGATGTAATTTGCTAATTTCAGAGTTTAGGATAATAATAAATGTTGTGATTTATGCAGACATTTGGAGGCATAAGCAGGTATTCTGATTTCTCATTATAAGCTGTATAGAGTTGTACTAACCTTAGCTAGTTAATGGCTGAGTTGCAAATTTAAATTACTTGATTTTTTTTTTTTCTTCAGATTGTCAGGGTCAGTTATCCTGCAGGGTTTTCTTTCACATATTTGTCAAAAGTGGTTTCTTAAGTTGATAAATAAGATAAAGCAATACTATAATATTATTATTATCTAGATACTTTTTAGTACTTTTGGTCTTCTATGTGAGATGTGAAAAAGCCTGTTTCTCTTTGGGCAAAACTGAAGTATATCAGCCTGTGTTTTGATGTGTATTAATGTTAGTTCATCTAGATTTACTTATCTGCTTGAATTGTGGGATCATGATTAGCTTTCAAATAATTGATTTTGTGTAGCTTGTTAAACTGATACTGAAATTTTGTAGTTACTTTGGGAAACCTTTTCTGCAGTTTTTACACCAACTCGTCTTCTCCCCATTGTATTGCTTGTGAGATGACTGATAACTTGGGTAGATGTTCACTCTATATATTTGTACTGCTACCTTCTCTTCATTTGGATTGTGTACAGGTTTGTCACTTAGGGAGTTTTTTAACTTCTAACATGGTGTAGCAAAGTTCTGAACTTTCCACTTATACAGGTAAAAGCATTTGTATCCTACTAAACAGTGGTTAGTTATAAAGCACATGGATCTTTTTGTTAAATTCTCAGTCTCAATTTTTTTCTCTTTAAAACAGGTAGTTATGCTTGTGTTAGCATGGAAGTTGGATGCTCAAAACATGGGTTACTTTACGTTACAAGAATGGTTAAAAGGAATGACATCACTACAGTAAGTGCCTTGAAAATTCTTATATGTTTGTTATAGTAAACACAGCTTTTCAGAAAAAAACACACTTCAGTGTTTTGACTCGCAACACCTAAAGCAAAGAACTCTGCCATGGAGTAGAAGTCACAGATTTTTGGCCTGATTTATGATAATATGGTCACTTAGAGACAACTTGAAACCTGATACTGCACATTTAAATACAGTTGGATTAGAAGATCTGCAGTCTCAATAAAAGAGAAATGTCATGAGGTTTGATGCTCTTTTTGTCCCCAGGGACACCAACAATCTTTGTTGTTGGATTGCACATATATTTTAGATATTGGTATGTTGTTAGAGTGATTTAAAACACTAAATAATACAAACCCTTTCTGTAACTCTGTTCTTTCTAAGAGGTTTTTTTCTCTAGTTAAGAGCTTAATTGTATGGCAAAATTAACAAATAAATAGTCACGAATAGTCATGTTTCATAGGGTGTTGGAGAAAGGAGGAACTGTTTTGACTTACAGAAGAGAATTACTAAAACTGTGTAGGAAGTTCTGTAGTTGCAGCAAGACTTTAGAAGTATTTGTCACTGCTTTGATTTGATGTTTGTTTGCCATGCATGGACAAGCTCTTAGTTTTATCTTTGAGAGAGTGAATTTTTTACATAGCCAGTGAGTCCCAGCGTAAGGCTTTGCTACTTCATCTGAATTTGTTTCACAGTATGGGTTTAATAAAGCATTTTATGCAGACATACTCAAAAATGTGTCTGTACAGAGTGGTGTGTTTTGAACATGTTAATGGGGAGAACATCAGACATCTCAATAAGAATGCAGACTCTAAACTCACTTGGTGCTTGTTTTGTAGGTGTGATACTACAGAAAAACTGAGAAATTCTCTGGATTACTTGAGATCTTTATTAAATGAGCCTACCAATTTTAAACTTATTTATAGATATGCCTTTGACTTCGCACGGGTAAGTACTGTGCATTTGAAATGACAAACTTTGCTGTCATAAATAATAATTGAAAGACTGTGTATGTCTAAGTTTGTTTCTCTGAAGGTACCACTCAAGATTGCTTTGAACAAATGGAACAATTTGTGATCTAAAACAGTGTATGCAAGATGTCAAAACTGGAAAAGTATATAGGATGTGTAATGCTTAGTAGTTTAGTGACATCAAGCTATTTTATGACTTCAGGGAAATGATTTAGGCCCCATTCTGTTGTATATTGGAGATTTATCACAGAGTTCCCCATAATTTATAATTTAATTTATAATTTACTGTGGTTTTTCTTACTCTGAATTTTGTGAACATAAACTTGTTTAAAACAGGAAGACACTTCACACATTTCAATAGCTGGTAAAAATGGGTAACTTGATAAAAGCTGGATATGTATTCTGATTAGGAAGATTGTTGGAATGGCTTTAATGATGTTTTCAGTATTTATTAAGGAATACTCTGATATTAGTCTTCCTGCTATAAAACATGCTTCGATGAGACTTTACCTGTAATGGAACCAATATACATAAGATTATTCATACTTGGAAGGAGTAATAAGAGAACTTTATTTTCTGAAATAACACTTTGAAATAGAATTTGGACATCTATTTTGCTAATGTGGTGGGGTGTACAGAAGATTTAACATAAAAAGGTAAAACTCAACCTCAGATTTCAGTGCAAGAAAACTAAAAGTACTAAGAATACTTACACCAAAAAAGTAGCACGAGAAAATCAGAACAAATAAGAATAAATTGAACTGATAGGAGTTCTGATAGTCTCCCATTAGCAACTCAGATTTTCAGTACTTCAGTGCTTTCTGAATCTCAGCATTCAGATTTATGGTAGTTCACTTTTAAACCAGGAAACTTGCAGTTAAATAGAAAAAAATGCATGGGATTAGTTAGTATGTGAGGAAAAGAAAAGCTATATTGACCTCTTAATTCCTCCTTTGCTGCATGAAGCTTTATTCTGCTAGTTTTGCTGAATGTAAAATGCAAACGCATTGCCTAAGAAGTTCAAGATACTGATGAAATATTTGGGCTAGAGGGCAAACCTGTGCCAGCTGATGGCCTGTGAAAAGCAAGTGCAGATACTTCAAAGGTGGGCAGTGTACCAAAGGTACACTTATCAAGAGGTACCAAACTGGTATGACAAACAGTGGTCTCAAAAAAAATTGAAACCTTGAGACACAGGTGCTGTGACTTCATTTGTGACTGAAAGCCCCTGCAGATTAAAGAACTTGGAAGTCAATGATGTATAAACTGGGGAATATTTGGCTAATAGGATTATTGAACTTTCCATACTGCAGACATGGGCAAAGTCTATGGCATCCATTAAGAATAGAGAAGAACAAAGGCCAGGTATATTTACAGATGTCAGCTTAAACTGGGCGTAACTTTTTTCAGGATCACTGAAATGATTGATAGAAAAAAGCTGATGGTTTCACATTCAGGAGATTGTATACTTTCTGTCCTAAGGATAATTCTTTCAGGGGAGTGCTCTATGGCAAAAAGCCACTTGTCTAAACTTCCTAAGTTTTAAGAGAAAATGTTTTTAAAGAGTCTGTTGATTTGGCATTTGAAGTTAGTTTGTGAATAAAAATGTGTCATCAGGGTTTCATGTGGCATGCATGATTTAAATCAGCATAGATTTGAGGAAATAATTTATAACACCATATGTTGATATTAAGCACAAATAACATTCCTCAGTCCATGTTTGCCCTTGTTATTGCCAAGTTTGAGAACATACAGATGCATCTATTGCATGGCTTAAATTGATCTTTAATGTGAAATATTAAGGGAAAAAAAAAGTCAGGAAGACTGTCTGTCATTGGTGTAAGACAAATACTCAGATAAAATAAAGTTTGTTAAATAAAGTCCTTCAACTGTATCCAAGGAATGTAAGTGTCTGGAATGTATGCTAAGAATGCAATTGCATCATCTGTCATGGCAGATGTGCCATTAGGCACTTGGAGGTGGGTAGAAAGGGCTTATCTGAACAATTTGTTCTGATCAGTAGTCTGAGAGGGAGAATGTAGAAATGTAACAATATAAGGCATGAAAAACCAGTGTGGCCAAAGTAAAGGCAATGGAACCCGATTTCATTAACACTTGAGTGTGTGGGAAGAATTCAGAGTATGAACAGTAGGTAAAATAAAATGTATTCTGACAGCAGCATTATTTCTGTTTTAAAGGTATTTGTGACAGAAGTGTAGATGGGCTTTGGAAGGAGAATTAGTTTTTAGAACTTTTTGAGGTTGGAAATAAGTGAAAGATTTGTATCATACTAGTACAAAAATGCCTTTGCAGGTTTCTTTTTCATCTTTATTACTAATTGAAAAGCTTTGTTCATCATGGAATTTACTTTATTTCTCTAAATCCCTCTTGGATTTAGTGCCCAGAATACAAAACAATTTCTCATATTTTCAGAATTTGTGGTCTCCCCACTTTACTTTCAAAACATATCTGCATTAAATTCTGTCTATACAATTTTAGAACTGAGGAGTGTTTAGTATGAAATGAATGTAACCTTGTGACTAGTTCTCAGTTGTTGACTGAGAACTGGGATCTTGCTCTGTCAATTCCTTCCTATGTGATAGAAGACAATTCAGTTAGGATTTGAGCTTGTTTTTTTTTAAATAAAGATGCATATCCTGTAATACATACAAGTGCATTTTGCAGGTGAAACACAGGGCACAATTCCCTTTGTCATGGGCAGCTAGCTGTCTTGCAAGCTGTCATGATCTGTTAGACAGTCCCTGCATCCAGAATATCCCTGTGTGGGATATGTCCTGGTGGACAACAGGCTGTCCTTGAGTCAGCAGTGTGCTCTGGTGGCCAGGAAAGCCAGTGGTGTCCTGGGGTGCATTAGGAAGGACAGTGCCAGGAGGTTGAGGAAGGTGACCCTGCCCCTCTGCTCAGCCCTGGTGAGGCCACATCAGGGGTGCTGTGCCCAGCTCTGGGCTCCTCAGGGAAGGAGAGACATGGAGATCCTGCAGGAAGTCTGGTGGAGGGCAATGAGGTTGGTTTAAAGATAGAAGCTTACCAGTGTCTATCAGTGTCTGCAGGGAGGGTGGCAGAGAATGGATCTAGGCTTTTCTCAGTGCTGCCAAGCAATAGGACATGAGGCTGTGAGCAGAAAGTTGCACCTGAATATGAAGGAGAGCTTTGCTGTACAGGTGACCACACAGAGATTGTGGAGTCTCTCTCTCAGGAGATAGTCAAGAACCACTTGGGTGCAATCCTGTGCTGTGTGCTCTAGGGTGACCCCTCTTGAGCAGGGGGGCTGGACCTGATGACCCACTGTGGTCCCTTATCCATTCCATGACTCTGTGATACCTTGTATTTTCTTAATTTAGGCTTTGCAGTCTGCTGTCATAAATGCATACACAGAACAAGGTCTACATTAGCTAATATGGAAATTTATTTTTTGTGATTTCATTAACTTGTGAATTTGTAGCACAGTGTCAAAACCAAGGCATAAAAATGTGGGGGTTTACATCTCATCTCTCAGCAAAATTGGTATATTTTTATGATAATGAATGTAGATGAATAAACTGCTTAACAAAATGGAATGTTACTTTGAGATGTGCAGAATTTATGTTACTTAATATTTGCCACTGATTAACAAACCTACTGGGTACAGATGCTGCTGCTCTTACTTAGCAGGAACAAAACAAAATCAGCCCTCAAGCTTAAATATACTGTTGTTACATTGATCTAAAACTGTACAGTCCAGAGGAGAGTCTCAATGTGCTAGTGTGTCCTGTGTTCTGTCTGCTCATTTGATAATTTAATCTGAATTTCACGTAATCAGAATAACAGAACAAAGATCCTCCCTTGGCTCACTCTCGAGTAGGGAAGGTGTCAGCACTGAGTGTCTATTGGCAGTCACGTAGTTGTAATGATAGGGTGGGAAGTGGGGACAGCACTGCTCTTCTGAGAGGTGTGGCTGTGCAGGGGATAAGTGCCAGCATGGCTGGGAATGTGGTGGCCATTGCTTGCTAGGGAGGTCTGAAGTCAGAAATGACCTTATGCCTCATCTGCCATAACAGTGATGTTTTTATTGGGAACATCTATAAAAAGCAGCATCTCCATATAACAAGCCATTACCTATAAGGAAGGAAATTTTACTGGCAAGTTGTGTTTTATTAAAAAACACTGTTAGATACTGCTCTATACTATTTACATGATAATTTAGTTTGTCCATGGGTGAGCTGTGAGGGAAGTGAAAAATCTGGAATTCATGCTCTGTTTTCCTTTCTGACCTTTTCATGCAGGAAAAGGACCAGCGCAGCCTAGATATCAATACTGCCAAGTGTATGTTGGGCCTTCTTTTAGGAAAAGCATGGTCCCTTTTTCCAGTGTTTCATCAGTTTCTAGAGGTATGGAATTGGAAACAGAATTATGGGGGTTTTTAATCTGTCTTCTCTGATGCTTTTAACTCAAGGTAGAATGAACAGCTAAGAATGCTGTGTTCTGATTTAGGAAACTGTAACCACCAAAGCAGCACATGCAGCTGCTTATCTTTCCTTTCTTCCTTTTTCCTCCATATGCTGTTAAGATTTGTGTAATGCAGAACAAACTAGAATGTTATTTATTTGCTTTTGGACTTTATTTTATTGCTGTATGTTTGCCCTCTAAAAGATGTCTTAATCAGAAGCATAATTCAACACTAGTTTCGATACTTGGTGGTTTAATCCTTTTTAGTTTAAGATGGCATACAGATTAAAATAATAAGGCACCAAAAAGTTTAAATTTTCTGTTAGAAAATCTGAGTTTGAGACAGTTGAAAATACATTTCAGTAATTTCTGTTTCTTGCCTCAAGCAGCAATCAAAATACAAAGTTATCAATAAGGACCAATGGTGTAACGTTCTTGAATTCAGCAGAACAATTAACCTTGACCTCAGTAACTATGATGAAGATGGAGCCTGTAAGTACTACCATATGTTGATGTTCTGAAATAATTTATGTCTCTGAACTTAATCAGTCAGTGTTCTTTTACAATATTTGGTAAAATACAGTTATTTATCTCTCCACAGGGCCAGTGTTGTTGGATGAGTTTGTGGAATGGTATAAAGGAAAACAGATGACATAGGAGTTTAACTATGCACAGCCACTCAAGAGTCACTGTTACCACAGTTATGTCAACCATTAGCCATAAACTGCTATCTGTATCAAAGTGCATGCTGCTTTTCTTGCACTGCATCCCTTTGGCAAGGAACTTTTGATGTTTGCTATTTAACAAGCTAGCTATGCTTGCTGTTTAGCATTGTTCTCTTTGAAGGCTGCTTTGCATTTTGTATTTACACTTCAAATTGGTGAACTTGCCAGAGTCTTCACTGTGATTATGTGTATATTGCTGTCTAAATTTTGTATATGTGTATAAAAAAAGGCTTCACCTAGGAATTATTTCTGCAGAAATGTATTGTAAAAATAATTTCGTGGCATATTTCTAATCATCACTTACATGTCTGTTGAAACTTCAGTTATTTTGTTTTTCTTTTGGTCTCAAATGTAGCATTTCAGTCTTTCTGGCCATAGTTATGTGAAGAACTATTTACGGTTTCAATGTTACTATTTGAGATGCCAATTTCTGAGAAGACATGCTGTGATTTCCTTCACCAGATTTTGCCAAACCTGACTTAATGCTTTATAGGAATGAAACATTGGTGTCTTAAAAAATATATACATATAAATATTTAAACACTGTAATAGTTGTACATGCCATAGATGATTTCCATTTGAAGAAAAAAGTACTGACTTTTTAATGTTAAAACTGCAGTAGTCGTTACAGGTACAAAAGAACAAATTAAAGTACCTTTTAAAAATGGGTTTTAGACTTTTGTAAATTGCCTTTGGCATACTCCTTTTAATTTTTGGTGTACCAAGAGTGTTTGGTCTATGTTGTGATCTAGTGACCCAATGACATTGAAAGTTCTAGCTGAAATAAGTGGTTTGGGGAATGAAGTATGCTCACCCCTAGCACAGGCATAATAAAGGTTTTGGGGATTATTTTGTTTGTAACACTAGTCTTTCCAAGGACCTCCAGCTTCGTGTTTCTAAGTACTTGAAAATATGATATCAGAAAAAATACAATGTTGAATATCAAAATATTACTTTTCCTTTCCTGTTGGGGATTAAAGTTTCCTAGCAGAATGTCCATTGCAGGCAATGGGCATGTAAGACACCAGCATTAAGTGACAGTACTTTTTAGTAGGGACCACTGCCTGTTTCACTCATCTCTATCTGTATGGGATGGTTCTAGTGATTATTTGGGGAAAAAATGAGTGAATGGAATAATGTTTAAGTTCTGTAATTTTGTCAAGTTGTCTTTGCCTTACTCTTCTTTATTAATGTTAGTGTTGATATTTATAAATAGTTCCTTAAAGTATCAGGTGCTATTAAACTTCTATCCCTAAGGATTTATTAAAATGTTATTGATTCATGGAGCATTTAATATCAAAGGGCCAGTGGGTGTCTTGGAACAACAAATAACATTACTTTTCTGTAGAAATATTTTACAAGGCACTGGCAGTTTTGTTATTTCCCTAGAATGCCATCCAGGGGAAGATCAGAAAAGCATTTTAAGTTGAAAGTGAAATTCTCTTCTGTGTTGAAGGTTCTGTCCTTGCCATCAAGTGAAGAACAACTGCCATTGACTTGATTCCTTTCAGGATTAAGTCTAGTTTAGCAAAAGCACAATAGTTTGCTGCCCTGGGCCAGGAGGTTGTAATTGTTGTGGTACAGGTGGTCAGTTGTGTTCAGATCTATTTGTTGTTGTTCTTGGCTTTTGTTTTTCAAGCTCAGCTGCCAAAGACAAAAACTGTGTGTCTGTTTGTGTATATTTGTATATACATAAATATACAATATACATGCATATAGGAAACCTAGAATTTCATGATGCTAAGAAGAAAATACTACCTTTCCTGTGAAATAGTTACATTTGGATTTCCATAATACTAAATAGTGGTTTTTAAAGTTAGTAGTGGTAAAACATACACAGTCAGTGCTTTCTCATCTACTAATGCACATAACCTTAATTCCATTTTTGATGCCAGTTTGCACAAGAAATTGAGTGGAGTGTGGTATTTAATGTTTACAATAAGCTCTTAAGAAAACACACCTTTTATTAAGGCTTCTGATGTAAATGTGTATATTACAATAGCATTAGCATAGTGAAACCAGTGGAGCTGTTGGTTTAGTTCTTCAGAGAATGAACTTAGAAGCAATATAACTTTTAACATTAGGCCCAATTGTGATTGCCAAGATTTTAAGTGAAAATAGGCGTAATTGTTCTTCAAGCATTAAGCTAGCTGTTGACTCTAGGAAACTGTTCAGCACAAATTGGTGTGAATCCTGCAACAAATACAATTTTGTATAAAAGGTTTTGTAACTGAGCTTCCAATAATGGAAGCAAGAGCCAAAGACACTTTTAATCTATTAATCTACTGTTACAGGTATAGCTTTCATATAACAGGATTGACAGAAGTCGGTTCAGCCAGGTGTTGGCAGTTTTGCAAATGTTTATCAGAATAAAAAAAATTACTTAAAAGCAAATAAATAGGGGAAAAAAAAAACTCAGTATTTCAGCTGTGTAAGCAAACAAACTTGGTTTTTTAATTTGGGTAAAAGTAATTGGGAGTGATGGAAAGGAAGAATGTGTTCGGAAATGAATCAGATGCTGCAAATTTTTTCTTCCATTTGAAACAGTATGAATCTGTAGCCATCAGCAGGTTTATAAACATGCATCTTCATAAAATAAACCACAGATTCAATTAAAGCTAGTAGAGACAGCTTTACTGACATTTATATTGAACAAATGGACTAAAATGAACCTGTGTGGTTTGATGAGCTTCCCTGTGCTATCCATCCTGTTGGTTTTGCTAAATATGCTGATAAGCAGAAGATCCTAACATTGCCTACTCCTGTATATTGGAGAAACTTTTAATAGTTGTGGAAACTTAACTAACATACTCAGTTAATCTTGTATTTAGTACAAGTGTGGCATTTGCTTTTTTTGTTTATTATGCTGATAATCTAGCTGATGTAGACTTTTTTTTGTTTGATTGTGGGCTCCCATCCCAACCCTTATGAAGAGTAATGTACAAAACATGCTGTTTTCTGGGACAAGACACTGAGAGGTCATTCCTGAAAAAGTGTTCTGGGTCTTGTGCTAATGTTACTGGTGTACTGTTACTGAACTTTTAGCAGAAACTTGATCATCAATCTGCAGTTAATTTTTGGTATTTGGGAGATATAAATTTGAGAGACAGTGAAAGGAAAACGGTGTTCAGAGACTGCAGGAGTTGATGTTCTTTGATCGATGACAAACCTTTGGAACTCAGTAATCTTAAGAATCTTTTCAACCTAAATGATTCTATTAATATTAGTAACCAAAACAGTCCATGAATTAAATTTCCTTCTGAAGAAAAGTGATATTAAGTATTTAAAGTATTAATATAAGTCTCTATTACTGTTATTTCTTCACTTTTTATCTTTTCCAAGGAAAGCAAGCTGAAGAACATAGAAATTACTGAAAATATTTATGTACTTGAGTTTTCAATTAAAACCTCTTTAAGGTTGTCTATAAGCTCCAATAACTGCTTGGTTTATCTTTGTGTAGCCATTTCTAATTCTGTAGAGGCTTCTCCCATTTTACCACAAACATGTTTTATTTCATCAGAAATATGCTCACACAGTCAAAATTAGTTACAGCTTATTGCTACTTTGTTAATGTTCCCAAGTTACTATTTTGAAGGACAAGAAATGGACTTCAGTTGTGTTTAAGGTTTTCCCAGATTTCTCTTGAACCTCAATCACAAGTCTCACAAATTGTTTGATACTCTTGGAATTTATATAGGCAGCTTTAAAGGTTAGCTTGTGTCCTGGTTCTATTTATAGCTGCTAACATACCTCTTTCTAGGCCTTATATTTTGTCTTTTCATATTGTTGTAAAAGTATATAGAATCCATCCACAAACTGAATGGTTTGTTTTCTGTAATTGAGACCAAAATTCAGCTTTTTTTTGTTTGCTTTTACTTTTAAATCCTTACCCACTCTCCCGCTGTGTGTGTGTGCATGTGTATGTGTGTCAAAATAGCACCTGCTGTGTTCCTGCTGTGGCAGGAACAGCAGTTAACCTGTAACTGTGAATGCTTTATGTCTTAGTTACTTAGATATTACATAAATAAGGTGTGCTAAACTCCTGTGACTCACAATATGATGAAAATACTATTATGCCACCTAACATGAGTTAATCCAGTTGATTTTTTTAGGTCTTTTCTTGGTGTTGTTGTAAAATGGCATCCCAGAAATAAACAGTATTTGTGTTGGTTTCAGAGACTGACTTCAGATTTTTCTGTGATTCATACTTCAGAAATTTTCATATCTGAACATACATCAGCAGGCAGCCTACAGCAAGTATTAGCAGGGAATTTGTGTGTGGGATCTTGTCCCCCTGGTTTCTAATAGTGGAGCAAATCAGTATTTAAAACTGTTGGGAACAGGTACATGTTGCAAAAAGGTTATGGTTCAAATGCAGTGTGTTGGTGTAAAACAGTACTGTAATACAAAAGTTTTCAACAATAAGTGAATTTGAGCAGAAATGTCTCAAGACAAAATTTTACAGAAGCATAATTGTTACCCCCACTCATCTTGGTCCAGCCTTTTGACCCACAGGATAGAAAAGCTGTTGGTGCATGGACTGGATGAGCAGATGGGTAAAAACTGAAAACTATGGCCCAGAGAATGGTGGTCTGCAGAGCAAAGTCTAACTGCAGACTATTACTGTAACTAGTGCTCTACCCCCAGGGTCAGAGCTGGGTCCAGTCCTGTTCAACAGCTTCATTACTGACCTGGGTGATGGGGCACAGGGTCTCCTCAGCAAGCTTGCTGATATGACAGCTGGAAGTGATAAGCCAGATCATACTGCCTTCCAGAGGGATCTCAGCATGCTTGGGAAATGGTCTGACAGGAACTACATGAGCTTCATCCAGGAGGAGTGCAAAGTCCTGCAGCTGGGGAGGAACAGCCCCCTGCACCAGTATCTGCTGAGAGCCCCCAGCTGGAAAGCAGCTTGGCAGAAAAGGGACTGGGGGTCCTGGTGGACACCAGGTCAGAGACGAGCCAGCAACAAGTCCTTGCTGTGAAGAAGGTGAGTGGTTCCTGCCTGATTCTGACAAAGTATTGCCAGCAGGCTGAAGGATCACTATTCCCTCCTACACAGCACTGATGAGGCCACACCTGAGTACTGTGTGCAGTTCTGGGCTTCCCAGTACCAGAGACACTGTGGTATTCTGGAGAAGGTCCAGTAAAGAGCCATGAAGACAATGAAGGGATGGGAACATCTCTCCTATGAGGAAAGGCTTACAGCTGTTCGGCCTGGAGAAGACAAGGTGCTGTGGGAAGTCTTACTAAGGTATTTCAATATCTGAAGGGTGGGTGTAAAGAAGACAAAAGACTCTTCAGCCAGTGCCCAGTGACAGGACCAGAGGCAGTGGGCATTAACTGAAACACAGGAGGCTCCATGTGAACACTGGGAACTGTTCTTTTTTTTTTTTGTGAGGGTCACCATGCACCATTACCGAGTCTGTCCTTGGAAATACTCAAAAGCCATCTGAACATGGTCCTGAGCAACTGGCTCTAGGTGGCCTTGCTTGATCACCTAGGATCATTGGCCTAGGTGACCTCCAGGTACTGCTTCCAACCTTGACTTAAATAGTACTTGAAGGGGATGTATTTACATTGTAATTAGAATATTGTAATGCAGAACCCATCCTGAAGAAGGTTTTCATTGTTTTTATGTTTCTGATGAAGGCTGGGATTGGCTTTGCCAATTCTCACAATGTAGGCTGTTGCTGTTGTATTTATCAGAGAGAATGAGTCACAGTCTTCTCTACCACAATGAATTTACTATCCAAAAAAGTTTCTGGATTATGTGTAGTTTAAATGTGCATGTCTTTTCCTTATATTTAAGAACAGTCTTCTCTACCACAATGAATTTACTATCCAAAAAAGTTTCTTGATTATGTGAGTTTAAATGTGCATGTTTTTTCCTTATATTTAAGGGTTATTTTCCAGCCCAATTTTCAGCATATTCAGGAAAGATTGAAATGCTTTGTACCTACAGCAAATAACTTGACAATTATCAAACTGTTATATGTTTGAAATGGGAGTTTTGTTTTATCCTGATTACTGTATTTGAAGTTCTTGATCTGCTTTTAAAAAAAACACCTGCATTTTGTCCTGTCCTGATTCACAGTATGAGGGATTCTGTGTCCTGTGGATCGTGGAGCTTGGCAGGCCATTGCCCTGTGAGAAGGGTGTGTCCAGACTTTTGCCAGCATCCTCTTGGCTGATTCCTCATGCTTTATTTACAGATTCATGCAGAGTACACTCAGGCACTTTTTTTATCGAGCTTATTCTGTGACTTTGTGTGATTAACAGCAGTGGGCATCCTACTAGTATAGGTGTCCTAGAAAATTCTCAGTGGCCAAATTACTTAAATCAATTTTCAGTGTGAACAAGATAGAGTGGGTGAAATGTAAAGAAATGTGAGGATACAGTCTTGGGTCAGTGTGTGTGGGACTGTAACTAAGTGTGTACAGAAGGGCATGCTAACATGGAGTGGGCAGGGAGCAGCAGAGCATGATGAGTACTGTGTGGAAGTCACAGAAAATACCAAGGTTTTGTATTAAACAGCAATTGCTAACAAAATGAACTAATATGAAGGAGAAGCAGCTGAGTGTTTGATTTTGAATAAAGACATGATAGTAAGAATGGAGAGATGAGTAACAAAGGACAGTGGCAAGATTAGGCAGCCATACAAAGATAAGTTTGAGATGAAGCATAATATTTTGACACTAGAATGAATACTTTGCGACATGTTAAAATCCCACTAAAAAGGAGCAAATTTGCTATGTCTGACAAGAGCAGAAACTTTTCCACAACTTTATGGCATAAAGGGAATCTTAAAAATCCTGCAGCTTCTCACAGGTGGTGTACTGTCTGCCTCACCACTGCAGCATTTTCATGGTCAGAAAAAAAGATGAGAAAATAATTTTCCAGCATATATTTTGAAATTCTATTAGACTGTTGCACAAGGAAATTTCAGTGTATGAGATATCAATAGAGCACTGAGTGTGTTTTTTCCCCATGATTCACACAATTGCCTTGCTTGTATAGCTAGATTTCTTAATATGTTAGCAGCTGCAACAACCAAGAGGTGACAGGCCTTGGAGAGGTGTTAATGATGTTTGAAGATCTGTAGATACCAAAAAGTGTGAATCAGTGCTTTTTTCAGGCATTGCATTTTTAAAGTTGTTTTGGCCACAAAGAAGTTCTGTGGATAATGAGCTTTTCTGAGACTGGCAGTGGTGCTTGGTTCTTAGTTTTTTCTTTAAAGGTAGTTTCAGTGGTGTAGTGTGCCATTGGACTTGCTCCTCTTGTGATAGAATTGAAATGTGTTCCTTCTGTTTGGAGCTTTTAGGAGTTAACTGTGTCTTTGTGAAAGAGTTTCCCCAGAGTTGTAGCCAGCATCCTGCATTTTCCCAGAACTGGGTCTGCTCCCTTTCATGATGACATTTCCCTTCAAGGACTGCCTCAGCGGTACTGAGTCTGTTGAAAGGGCCTTGGGCTATATTCAGAGGTAATTTTACCTTACAATTGCTGTCTTTTGGCTACTGATGTTCTAGAATAGCAGTTTTGAACTGCTCTTGATTTTCCCCTTCTAAGTAAAATTCTCAAGTGGATATAGGATTCTTTGTCTCTTTTAAAATTACTCTGCCTGTGTCACCACATCTGCAAACTTCAGGTGCTGTCCCATTACACCTGCATTTCTATAACTGATGTTTCTGCAGAATTGAATTATATTCTGTGTCTCTGAGGTGGTTTTCTCTCTTTTGCCAAGTTAAAAAGGAATTTTTGAAATGTAATTGAATACTGCTTGGACTTTACTTATCTTTGCAACACTAGGAATTCAGAGATAATCCACAAATGTGGCTCAAAAAGCAAAAGACAGTAGTATGTACTATTTCACTGTATAGGTTGAATCCCATAAGAAAACACAGTAATAGTAATAATGTAAATTTCCATATTGCATTTATTTTAGACAAAAAGACAAAACTGAGTATCTGAAGCAAATTCCAAGGGAAATATTAGTTTCAACTACAAATAATGAGAAACTAAATATAATTTAGCAAAAGCTTTATTAATATTCTGGAGTAGCTTTTTATAAAGTCTGTTATGGGTTTTTTATGAATACCCTTCTAAACAAAAGTAATTTCACTTTAAAACAAAATAATGTTCACACCTGCTGTAATGACATAGATGCTATGGGAGCTTAGTATTACCACTTTGTGTTTCAACTATTGAAGTTTGTTCTCCTGCTTTGCAAAATATTAGCAAATCCATCAAATGCTCTTTTCTTCTTAACAAAAAACTGGTCCTGTCCTGAATTTGTCTGACTTTTTTGTCTGAGAGTTTTACTGGAATTTTGGAGTTCAAAAGTTGTTGCAGAATGGTTCTCCACTTCTGCCAAAGTAGTGTGATCCTTCATCTTGCTGGAATCAGTGCTTTCAGAGATTGTATTTCCTGTAGGCTTTTGTGGGAAGGAACATGAACCGTATGGTGTGCTTTCATCGAAGAAACCTTGTGGGATTGAGAAGGAATATGGATCCTCATCACTCTGATCCAGTTGGAAGGCATCATCTGTTGTGAATTCTGACTTTGTGAATTGTGTTTTCCCAGAACTATGAAGATGCAGCTGAACTGCTGTAGGACTCCAAGACTGTATTTCTTCAGGCAGACTGCAATAGCTGGTATCCTGTAATTCTGTGAATCCATCAGAATTTTTCTCATCAGAACCTCCTTGCATTTTATCTGCACAAGCCTGCTTCTCCTGTGGTAGCAAGTCATCCTGCTGTGTAAGAAAAATGAAATGTTTTTCCGCTGTGTGTTCAGGCAGCAATTGAAGAGATGATTCTTGACTGGAGTGCAGCAGTGGTGGTTTTTTTACAACTTCATTCAAACGAGTATCAATGGGAGCAAAAATAAAGCCATTGTCCTCAGATGTACTGGTGTTTCTTCGTAAAGTAGTGTCTGCTTCACCGTGATTCTTTTCAGGGGAGTTCCTGTCTATGTGCTCATCTGTACTTCCTGCTGGTGTATTTCCTTTTTGTTCTGTGTCACTGAAGCTGAGGAAATGCTGTGATTCTCTGGGAAGAAGAGAAAGCTGCAGTTCATCCTCTTCAGAAGTTTTCTCTGTGTCATATGTGGGAAAAGGTTTTAGCTTAAGTACCATATTACCAAAATCTGTACTTTGACTGTGGAGAGAATCAGAAATAGAGTTTTGTACTGTTGACTGTGCATTAATGTCTGCTTCACCACGCCTCTTTTCAGGGGAGTTCCTGGCTATGTGCTCATCTGTACTTCCTGCTGGGACATTTTCTTTTTGTTCTGTGGCACTGAAGCTGAGGAAATGCTGTGATTCTCTGGGAAGAAGAGTAAGCTGCAGTTCATCCTCTTCAGAAGTTTTCTCTGTGTCATATGTGGGAAAAGGTTTTAGCTTAAGTACCATATTACCAAAATCTGTACTTTGACTGTGGAGAGAATCAGAAATAGAGTTTTGTACTGTTGACTGTGCATTAATGTCTGCTTCACCACGACTCTTTTCAGGGGAGTTCCTGGCTATGTGCTCATCTGTACTTCCTGATGGTACATTTTCTTTTTGATCTGTGTGACTGAAGGTGAGGGAATGCTGTGGTTCTCTGGGAACCAGAGAAAGCTGCAGTTCATCCTCTTCAGAAGTTTTCTCTGTGTCATACGTGGGAAAAGGTTTTAACTTAAGTACCGTGTTACCAAAATCTGTACTTTGACTGTGGAGAGAATCAGAAATAGAATTTTTTACTGTTGACTCTGCATTAGTAAAATAATCAAATGTAACTGGAATTTCTTGACTTGAAGAACTAACTGTATCTGGATCTGACACGCTTATGTGGCTACTGCTTTTATCAGTGTAAGGGGATGCTCTTTCCTGCATGGTGGTATCTGATCCATAATTAATAGTGGTTTCAAAATAGGCACTGTTCTCATCTTCATTTCTCCCAGTCTGCTGAAGTTCAGCAGTCATGTTTGGAGATTCTGGCGGTGTTACGAACTTCTCAGTTCCACTGTCTGTGTTGGCTTCATCCAGTGGTGACTGACACGCTGGCAGCTTGTCACTGACACCAGATTGTTCCACTTCAAAGTCTGCTAAAGAGCTGCAGTCACTCATTGTGAATGGAGTCCCTTCAGCTGAAGAACTGTCACCAAATATATCAGCTGAAGCATCTTTTTCATCTGAATGTATCCTTTTACAGTCATGCTCTGTTGTGGGAGAGTTTTCTATTGTTTCATAGATGCCTAATTTCTCAATATCTGCATCTCTTCTGAAGCTACTGGGTGAAATAAAATCTCCAACTTCACTAGGTATATTTTTGTTGCCATTTAGACGAAGTTGTTCTTCACAGCTTTGCCTTCTCTGCATAAATTTTCTAGTGTGCCTGGGTTTATTATGTAAAAGAACACCTTTTCTTTCTGGAGAATCTGGTGTAGCTTTTGTGATCTCAGACTGCAGCAGACCAGAGTTGTTTCTTACTTTGCTGTTTGGTGTTATTTCGTTGCTGTTCTGGTAATCCGTCCTCAGAAAGAATAGTTCAGTATCATAAACATTTATGCTTTCATTATTGTCAGTACTAGTTTGGAGTTTTGAAAACACTGGCATTTTCTTCATGTTGATCTCTGTATTGCTTTTTTTCTGGTACTCTGCTTTGGGATTTGGTGAATGTACACGACTGCCAGTGACATTTTCATACACAGTAGCTTCTGTAGGAAAAATCATTGTGTTTCTTAAAGAATTCTTATCACAAATTAACGTATTACACTGCATATTTGTTGGCTTGCTTGCAGAAGACTCTCTGCTCAAGGTTTCAGCTGAAAAAGCTTGATTAGAATAAGTGTGTTCTGACCCTGAATTTTTGCTCCTGCGCATGAGTCTCCACAGGCGCTCCAGGTAGGGTCTAGCAAAAGCACCCAGACAAAAAGCACAAACAAATGTAATGAGCACAGAGAGGGAGACAGCCAGTGCAAAGTTTGGCTCAGTTTCTTTCTGTCTAAAAACAGTGTCCCTGGCTTTTCTAACCAAAAATGCTGAGACTCCTTCTTTCACGTCTATATTGTAAATTAGATACTTCTCTTTTGTTGTATTAAAAAGACATAAGTATAATCCTTCAGCAGTTTTCTCAGCATTGTATATCACTAAATTGTTCATTTTATCCAATGTCATATGAGGAAGACTGTGATTTTTTGAAATTCTGCCCTTAGGTGTCCACCAAGAGACTCCATTGCCTGAAATGAAAGAAAATACAAACTCAGTCTTTGTTAAAAGCATAGTATACTTGGGCTTACAGGACCCAGTGATATTTTTAAGAATATACTCTGGACTATCTCTCATCATTTTAACAGTTTATTATAAACCCCATTTTCCTTTTATCCATCCTAAGTAATTTTACATGGTACAAAATCTGTTAAACCATATCACAGGCCTGTCCCCACTGCCTCCCATCTAAAAACACAGTACATGTGGGGTCTTAATTGTAGACTTTACAAGAAAAATGGTAAAGTGAGGATGGAGGTTACTGAAATCATCTAAGCAAGTTCAGGGTTTTACTGGAAACACCTGCTGATCTTCCTTGCGGAAGAGATATCCACAGCCAGCTGCTCTGCAGCCTGGCCATGGCCACTGTGTGCAGCTGATAAAACATGACCTCTTCACTGTCAGTGTTTCAACCACTGTGATTTTCCTCTAGTTCCTGATCTGACTGTAGCAAAAAGGTCTGTAAATCAAGGGTGTCAGACTGAGCAATTGTTCCAAACTTGAGCTAGTGTAGGCAATAGCTGGTTGTTGGCTTTTGTTTCGAGGTTGCATTTTTGGCTTTGTCTTTGGATCAGCTTTTGTTCCCAGCTGAGTTTTGCTGCAATCCAATGTGTTGATTTTAATCCAGGTTTCTGTGACTTTTTTTGTAAACAGACAGAGCAGGTGGCATTTCTGGTAGGTCCTGCATATTTTCATTTGGGGTGAAGGATTCCCAGGGGAAAGCCTTACCACCTCCAAGTGCTGTTAGTCTGTTAGAGTTAAACCATTTTGCCTGATGGCACATGACAAGTGCACCTTCTGCTCTGAGTTTGGTCTTAGTTTTCCATCTGCATCATAAGTCTTCTTGGGTTTTGTTGCTTATACCCTCAATGTTCTCTATTAATTTTAAGTGAAGTGTGTGCTACAGTGGCTGTACTTCTTTAGAAGAACTAGAAACCTTTTTCCCTGCAAATAAACCTTCGATTCATTTTGCTGTGATTGAATACTGAAAACTATTGCATCCTTCTTGGTTTTCTACATGCCTCAGAAGTGCCACCCTGCTATTTGGTCCTTTGTTTCAGTCCAAAATGAACCAACACATTTGCAATATATTACTTATTGAAACTTATTTGTATGGAATTTAGCATCACTTCCTCCTTTAATGTAAGAAAGGAGATGAAGACTCAGGAAACCTAACTTTCAAATATTCTAAGAAGAATGTTACTTTCTAATGAAATATTTTTTGCATGTTAAATTGTTATTCAGTTATTTTTAAACAGTGTCTTTAGAGACTTTTAAAACCAGATTTATTTGATCATTCTGCATTCATTTGGATTTTAGTAGCATTTGAATGGAGTGCCTGTTTTACATACCCCTTATGTTGTCCAAGTTACAGGTCAGCACTGATGTGGTCCCTGTTGGCACTGTGGCCCTTTTGAGCAAAACATTGTCCCTGCAGTTTAAATGGAAACTTGAAAGAT
Source organism: Passer montanus (assembly GCF_014805655.1). NCBI lineage: Eukaryota > Metazoa > Chordata > Aves > Passeriformes > Passeridae > Passer > Passer montanus. The sequence continues at coordinate 2,957,980 of NW_024359832.1, read as the reverse complement.
ACAGCAGAGGTTTCTGGGAGTTGTTGGCAGACTTATTGTATGAAAGGCTCAATTTCTGCCTTGTGGAGTCAAAGACAAAATGAAAGAAATGTTTAAAAGCATTTAGCCTGCAGTTAAATATCCAGGCGTTCTTTGACAAATACACTTCAAGTTGAAAAAAGTTCAAACTGACTAGTATCTGTGGCAGAGGGATTGTCAGAGCATTGCCACGGAGATCCACAACCTATTTGGAAATAACACAGAATTAATTTGATAAGGCTTACAGTGGAATTCTTATTGCAACATCTTACAACAGTGGTTCAGTGTACAAGCAATTCTGCAGTTCTATGAATCTGCTTAGGACTTCAGTAATGTTGTTCTAAGCTTTTTAATATAGATGAAAAGTTTAAGTGGTGGTGTTTAGAATTCTCCCATTGTAGACTTACCACTGTGTCAATAGGGAGCAGCAGAGCTCTTGCAGGGGAAGGGATCAGGGGAGAAAGGGATGTGTATTGTTATGGATTGGTTTGTGGCATAGAGAAATTGTGAATTTATGGTTATATCTATTACATTTCAGTGTGTGTGTTTTCCTATGTATAATGAGTAAATATATAAAATATTATTTTCACCATTTTCTCTAGTTTTTTAATTCTATACTAGTATTATAATCAAAACCGTATAATCATGCTGAATAGTTGGTAAATAATATCTTTAATGATTACCATAAAATATCAAAACAGCTGTATTGCTTTACAACCTGTAATTTGTTGAGATCTCTGAAGGCATCTGGATGAATTTTAGTTATCTTGTTGTTTCTCAGGTCAATGTCCTTCAGCTGTGAACAGTTTTGAAAGTCCTTTGGGTCAATGTGTTGTATGGCATTGGATGACATATGGACAGTTTGTAAAGACTGCAGGAGGCCTAGCCCTAGGAAGAAAAAACCCGTCTTTTACATTTCATATTCTTGTTTTCTCAATTGCATCAAGGGTCTTTATAAAATTCTTTGCAACAAAATTCCTTCCATTCCCCACTATTGCAATGAGTGGCTGCAGCCTTTGTGTTATGCCTTTCCTAGTCAAGGGTTGTCCCGTTCTAAAAGCTGCATAGCATCAACAGCTGGCACATCAAAACATTTACAGTCAATGGATGTCTTAAAAATGTCTTTAAAGCCACTTTGATAAAAGCGCTAGCATTTCTTTGTGCTATCAAAATTATTCTGATTTTGATCTCTACTTTGAGCAAGATTCTCTGGAGAACTCGAGGTAGGAAAGGAGTGTGAAAAGGGTAGAATATACTAAGTTGACAAGATCCAAACATGTTAATTGCAAGTAAAACGTGGAGATGCAAAAGGTGATACAGTATCTCTGTCCGTTTGCATGTGCATTTCATGGGAGTGGAATTACTTGAACTGTATTCATAGGATGAAAAACCAAATGAAAACAAAATGTTGTTGCTTATGCCTATCTGCCTGTAAATTATGAAGCATGACATTATATTCTTCAGTGCATCCTAGTTACAATAACATAACACCTTGCATGAGGAACACTTTTGTTTGCTGGAGACACCTGATTGTTTTGAGGTGCTGTGAAGGCAGCCCCTGAAGCTCCAGCCTGCACAGTCCAGTGGAAAGGCAGGCACTTGAACACTCACTCAGCATGCCCACTGGTGCTGAGTGTTCAACACCACAGTGCCACTCTAAAGTGATTTCTGATCATACAGCATTGTTCAGAAGCTACTACTTCTTAAAAATTTTGCCCTTGGTGTCACCTTGTTTACTAGAAACCTCTTTTCTCAGACAGCAGTTCTGTTTGCTGAGTAATTGATCTTTGGGTTTATTGTGAAAAGCAGAGGGAATGATTCATTCCTGCTATGAAACTAAAGGTAGGTAATGGGAAAGGCATACAGAAGTTCTGGCAGTTCATAATTCATCAGTGTACCTGCCTGAGGAATTGTACTGTGGCTACTTCCCTGAATTTAAGTTTGTGCCAAAAATATACACTGATATGGCAGCAGTGGGCAGCAGCCTTACTCCTGGGGGATGGGGGGAGGTAGGGAAGGGTTTTTCTGTGGGAAATCTCTGCTATAGAACTGCAGTTTGTGTTTTCTTTTCAGAGCTTAAACCTCAGAATTTTAGTGAAGTATTTTGGACAAGAATAAGGTTCTGAACATGTATTTAAATGAATATAGGATTTAAGTATAACTTGAAGTATGGTGGTACCATGCACATCAATTTCAACTTAAAAAACTGAGAGTATCTTATAGAAGAGGATTGGTCTGTCTGATCGTCTGAGGCATCCTATAATGGGCAGTCATATGTATCTAAATCAAACAAAATCATATTTATCTATATAAAAACAAATCAAATCCTAATAGGTATATTTTAAAATGTAAGCTTTTCTACACTGTCTATTCAGATACCTTGTCTGTATAGACACTACAAAATCATTAAATGAAATGGGTTTCCTGTGTGCCAGAGTGTGACTTTGTGGGATAAGCGATATTTTTGTTTGTCATCACTTGTCCTCCTGCATTTTCAAACTCTAATGAATCTGATGGTGTTATCAGACATCAATAAATCCAGTATAATGTATAGGACAGGGTTACTCATCTGGTAGCTTCTCCTTCATTTAAACTGTTTGGTCACTGTGAATCACCCCTGGATAAAGGCTAAACTGCCCAGCATAGTTCAGTGACCAGCAAAGCCCTTCTCAAAGTCTCTCAAAACCTTAGAGCCCTCTCCTGTTACACCAAGGTGTCGCTGTGATTATTAAATGGCACTGAGAAAATTGTTAGCAAAGAACAAAATATATTTTCCTGTCTCTCAAATACTGAAACTACAGCAAGTTTTATTTAAGAGTGTTGACTTCCTTCTGAAGGGTAGTATGAAATTAATGATCTGTAATTTTTTTAACGTTAAGGTCCACAGCTGGGATGTGGAGGGGTAGTTTTCCAAAGATCCATACTCCCCCTTTCTATACAACAATTAAGAATACTGCTTGGGCTCTTAAAGGATAAAACTGGTTATATTTGACTGCTATTAATCCAGTACAGTTGCTAAGACTCTATTAAAGAAACCTAACAAAGTAAACAAACAACTGATTTACTTCCGCCTCTGTATTTGCCAGTGGAACTTTCCCTCGCCTTTAGTGTAATAAAATGAGAAAGTCACATTCTGGATTCAGTAAGATGTATGAATTATAACCAAAGCCAACCTACCCCCTGGGAATCAAGTACTTAAAGATTTTTGAAATGCTTACCTCTTGGAACTGTATTAAGATTATTTCTTTCAATTGACAATACTTTCAAAGCAGGCAGGAGACGATCAACAATGCTGTACTTTTTAGACCCTTGTGCAGATGTAAGCATGTCCAGTGTGAGGGTGTGGATGGCATTACCACTGAGGTCTAGAGTTTCTAAATTGGGTAAATTTGTACAAGTAGTTAAAGTTAGTTCAGAAATCAGGTTGTTACTGAGGTTCAGGTGTTTTAGCATCCACTCTTCGTTTCTTCCATCAGAGCACACAAAAGTTTTAATATTGTTGTAACTCAAATCAGCTGTTACTGCTATTTGTGATGTATCTTCTGGAATAGTAGATATTCTGGTAAAAGAGCAATTCAGTAAGAACTGCCCATCCCACCGGCACTCTGAACGGCGATGTGTAGCAGGAAGGATCTGCTGTGACTTGGCTCCCACTGATCCAGGAAGATTAAAGTAAAGGACCACAGCTATAACATGCAAGTGATAGTTATCCATAGTATCTGTATGTAAAATGTAGAATTACGGTTAAATTCAGCACAACAAGGATAGAAAGCATAAAGAGTTTGACATTAAAAAAAACCAACACCGAATAACCACAGCAGTACCAACATTCTCCCTTGAACATTCAGTTTTGGAGTCTTATTTTCAAAAAGAGCATTCATAAACTGGTAACCTCCCTCCTCCCCCCATCTATCCCAAAAAACAATTAGGACCTTTTTTTCTTTTCCAGCCTTTTGGTCGAGAAACACAACTTCTTGGGAGCTTGAGATCTAACAACAGTGCAGACTTTTGAACTCTGCTTCAGGTATTGCACACAATTACACTGAGCAAAGTCCACCACACACAATCTATGACAAACAGGTGTGGAACAATTTTTATACTTCCAGCTGTCATATCAATAACACAACAATGTATTTTTTAATGAAAAACTATATTCTTACAAATAACACTTCTGAACTGCAGCTGCATCTTAGAATTTATCGCTTTATTTCAAAACAAGCATTTGAAATTCTACTGCCTTTCACCCATTGGAACAACCACCACACTTACAGATGGTGAGTGCTCTTCACATGCAAGTTGTTTCAGCATACCCAGTATGGCATTTTACAGAGGCATGTAGAATAGACTTTATACACACAAAATCTTAAGTGCATCTGTGGGACGGAAATAAACAGTGTTCCACTCAATGTTTTAAATACATATAGAAAAATGTACCTTAGGCAGTTAGAAGATAAACAAGTAAATGCTCAACAGAAGGCATGTGTGTTGCCAACATTTCTCAAACTGTGCAATATAAATACAAAATATATTAACAATACATAGTGGCTAGGAAACTTGATAATGTATTTAATTTGGTATTTTTATGATTGGTTTTGCTACATTTTCACAAAAAAATCCACACTTCAAAAACAAATCTGCAGATCATGATTTAAAAGTACCTTTGTGACAAATCTTTCAGCTGTACATTGCACACAGTATTTTAAAAAGAACTCTTGATAATTACAAGAATCCAATACTAGCATATAGGCATGTCAATATTAATCAGAGAAGAGCTTTAATACGTGTTTAACCTACTTGACCAAGGTAGTATCTGTTATTTTCAAGATGTACTTCAGCTTTGAGGATACTGCTCTTCATATATTTTTTAATGTGTTTGCATTTGTATACATAAAAATAAAGTGACAAACTTCCATTGGCATGACAGTGAAAATTCTAAAACTGGTAGTTAATTTCCTCCTCTTAACTCTAACAGATACTGAGGCACTGCTTAGCAGCAAAATGTGTGTTAAAGTGTTTAGTAACTATTAACTCTGATAAATCTATGAGGTCCATGAGGGAAGTATGCAAAATATTAGCACTTCCCCACAATCTTTAATGTGAGAACTCAGTGTTTTTTGCTACATTATATTCTGCTTATTCTGATTTTGTCAGAACAGCCCCAAAACCGCAACAATTACTGAGCACTAAAATCTGGCTTTGCCTTTGAGCAGTGAGGGAAATACAACTCCTGTGACCTCCCCCATGTGCTGCAATGCCTGACTGATGAATACCCCTCCAAAAATCACTTCCACCCATACACATTCTGCATGAGTGCTTACTGCCTGCCAGTAAATTCAGAAACTGGGACCTTCAATATGAATTTCTTGTTCCAGCAGGAGCTGATTTGTATTTTATGGAATCCTATGTACTTTGAGCCCTGTAAAACAAGGGTAGATAGTTTATCTTCCTCTAACAAATAATCAATTCTGAAGTTAATGTGTAAAACTCGCAAAATTTTTAGGTAAAGAAGTGTGTGCTTATCAAAAAATTTGTCAAAAAGCTGTTACAAAGTCACTTTGAGACCTCCAATATTAAGGTTACTTGATGCTACTGAAAAACAAAGCTATTTTAAACTGAAGAAATACATGGGGTGAGGAAAGAAGGAATCTTATAAATAGCTGGTCTATTTTTAGCACAAAACACCTCACTGCTGCAAAAGCAGTTGGAAGGCTCAAATAGGCCCCAGTGCACCACAGTTTCACTGCTGACAAATTCTGATACACATGTATTTACCCTGATGTCCTACCACCACATTTATTCATACAGACCTGCAGTTTAATTTCAGAAGTTAATGTTTTGATGTTCTCAGTAATGCATCAGTACTGACATTTATGAAGGAGAGATCTGACCTCAGACACTGCTGCAACAGTTATGCTTAGATTATTACCTGTCGATTAGTGGACTCATACACTGTTCACATTAGAACATCCAGGAAAACACTCTTTTTGGGTAGTAAGCAAGTTGTAAGTACATTTTTTAAAATGTACTTTTACTATAAGCACGTTTTATAAGTACTTCACATCAATTAAGCAACTGCAGACTGCATTAACTGCACAGATAGAATGGAAATTCAAGCAACACTTCAATAACCACAAAACTACTTCAAAATGCAAGTTAAATTTCCATACTCAGTATTACTTTGCAAATATTATTTATGATAGCATAATTTTTTAACAACGTGAGAATGAATACATGGCAGAAATGATGTGATATTTTAAAGTGAATCTGCCGCTACCCCTCTTAGTACACATCTGGTAAACCACCTAAGTTTGGGGTAAATCAATGTGTCAACAAGAAAGAAGAGAAAAGTCTGCCATTTCAGCCATCCTAGGAAAATCTATTTCCAACTAAAAGTTGACATTCCTGTTGAAGTACTTGAGACTGCAGTTGTGTTCTCAGCAGTCTTCAAGGTGTTGGGATGTAGGACAAAAACCTCCTCTAGAGACAACTGCAGGCAGTAGAGTTGTTGCCAAGATCACGTTCTTTACATATATTCTACTGATCCCAATTCAAGAAGGTACTTCAGTATGCATGTACACTGAAAGCTTACACACTAACAGGATGATGACCTAATACTGCTGACCGTAACAGCCTTTCCTTAAAAACACTATGTAAGAAATGTTAGTATAAACCGCTGTAAAAAAAGAAACCCTGGAAGGCATGCAATCACTCCATACAAATCCGTGTGAAGCCAGCCCGGGCTGTCCCAGCAGTCTGTGTCAGTGCGTGGCCCCGCAGGGATTGGCAGAGGTCTGGCAGCCCATGTTGTGCCCTGTGACCTGCACCTTGAACAGCGTCCCGTCCGCGCACATGCACAGCTTGAAGCGCAGCCAGTTGCCGTTACTGAACTGCTCCCCGTAGGAAGAGCTGGGCAGCCGCGACGGGCTCACCATCACAGTTCCGTTCAGGATGATGCTGTTTTCCTGTCAAGGAGAGGAAAAGAAAATAAATTGTACAATTACAGCTTCTAATGTAAATAAGGCATGTTTATGAAAGGACAAACTGTTGTCCTTGTTTTTGAAAAGGACAAACTGGTTTAATGGATAAATAACATCTCTCAGATGGCTGCAGAATCAACAATAATAAAAAAGGTATGTGTACAAATATTCAATTTTTAATGAAAATTATAGTGATGCCTATGGATTTCTAGTCAGCAATGCACTTTGCTATTCCAGTGGTGGATCTATATGGAGAAAGACAGCAGTAGGGTGACTTTTCACTTTACATTCTTATTAGCAATTGCAGTAAATGCAAAATATGGACAGGAAAAAGGAAATTGAATTCATATATGAAAGTCATTCACACTTGAAAGTGCATATACCTTTATTATTATCCTTCTTTTCCATCATTCCACATATACTGACATCTTAATCTCCAGAAATCTCAAAGGAATGCTAGTGAGTCTCATAGCAGCAGCACAGAAGGTAATGCTCCAAACTATATGCTCTGCTCTTCTGGCAAAGGTTGCCAACCCTGGTTGAACTTCCAGGGGAGATTAACTCCCTCTGGTATTCATGTCAGTACAGAGGCCAATAGCTTAGCTTTAACTGCATAGTAGGTTTTTGGTGTCTTAACAGTACTAAATCAATGTTACCTGAAGCTGCTCAACCACTACTTAACAGCAAAGTAATAAATCACCTATTTAAGCCCGACTAAATATACTGCCTTTTATGCATGAGTAATTTATGTAAAATTTGAAACGATATAAAGCTACATCAGTTTATTATCAGCCTAAATTTGAAGCTCAGCTGTTAAAAAAATTGCTTTGATTTGAAATACTTACTGCTTTAAGTTCCATGTTTCCACCCATTCGAAACTCAATTGTCTTGCCTGTGATGAAAACACCTTCATTTCCTCGGACAATGGCACGACCATCAACCTTTATGTTTAGATCACTGGTTGCATTGCTGGTAATCTAAGACCACAACCAAAAAAACTGTATTATGGATTAGTGAAAATGTGCCACTTGTGTTTGTCTGAGTAACTTTAATTACCTTAAAAGTAGTGCTGTGCAATTTAATAAAAAACTTCAATTTCCCTTCTGCCACTAGCTTCTGCATATTTGTTATTTTCCACGTTCAATTTCAAAACAAGATTACTGAACTTTGGAAGGCATTAAAATTAATTTTTTGTACAGAGATAACAATTCATATGACAATTTTATGGGACACAAAGCTATTGTACCAAATACAGGCTTCCTATTAAGGCAGATCATGTAAATTTACCCCTCTGTTTTCACTGAATCTGTTCCTCCTATGTATTTATAGTTGTGGTTGTTTTTTCTGCAACAGGATTGCTCAGTGCTTCCAAAGGCACACTCAACCCCCTATAAAACCACTAACCCTAACCCTACTCTACCCTTACACAAACAAACAGTGGGCTGTATTCTCATTACTTACAAAAAATAAGAGACATACCCTTTCTGTAGAGGCCTTTTGTACATTCAAGATTTTAACTCCATTTGGCAGATGAAACTCGTGAGTTTCATAGTCGGTGCTGAACAAAGTATTTTGTGTTCGTGGGTCAACAAATTCCATGCCAATATCACTGGTGATAGAAGTTTTGTCTTTTTCCACGCTGAGCTTGGTTGTTCCTTGCTGAAATACAATCTTCAGAAACAAAGGCATGAACTTAATGATGTTTCAAATGTAACATTTATTAGCAATGTGACTGTAGTGTTGCTCACACACTTTCAGTCCATGGTACAACTTACAGGCTGATTATTCCCAGTGATCACCAAGTCTTCGTTCCGTCTCCCTCCTACGGTGCTTTTATACAAGGGATGAATAACGCCCATGTCAGACACCTGCTTAAACCGCAGCAAGCCGCTCTCGTGGAATTCCATACTGTCACAACCATTGGGGCCAATTCTTATCACTGCCCAGATAACCAGCGTAATCTGAAAGAGACACACATTTTCAAGGATTATGTTGATCAGATCTTCCTACCACACTTATTGTATTCATTAGATGTTTTATTTGAACAATTATGAATGCCAGTGTTTAAGTGAGCTTTAAGTGTGACTTTAGTTTGTTCCTACTGAAAACATCATAACACGTTTAATTATGAAAAGCATTTAAAATTATTTTTAGACTTACTTGAAACAGTAACTGAAATTATATATATGTATATGAAATATTAAATCACATCCATAGTTATATATTTTTTCTGTTTAAGGGTAATAATTAATTAAACAAATTTCCAATTATGAATGCCAGTGTTTAAGTGAGCTTTAAGTGTGACTTTAGTTTGTTCCTACTGAAAACATCATAACACGTTTAATTATGAAAAGCATTTAAAATTATTTTTAGACTTACTTGAAACAGTAACTGAAATTATATATATGTATATGAAATATTAAATCACATCCATAGTTATATATTTCTTCTGTTTAAGGGAAATAATTAAACAAATTTCGTGAACAGTTCAGCTTGGTATATAGTATGTTGAACTGCAAGAATGCATCCTCCCAGATGGATGTGCAATTATGAAAAATAATTTGTTACTTCTCATTGACCAAGCAATAAAAATGTGATTATTAGAACAATGAAGCTTTAAATTGCAGTGGCTGGTTAATTCTGAATGTTCACATACAGCTCTGTAACATAAAATAGAACCATGTTTTATATGCCATATATCCTGAATGCACATGTACTAATAACATTTCTCATGAGGTGACCATTATTACCAAAACACTCATGCCTGAACTTACACCATTCTTCCATCTAACCTTGCTCAGACTACGAAAGAACTAAAAAGAAAGAAGAAAAATGAGAATCTCCTTCAGTATGTTTTAAGTCCTCAGCCATACTGGAAACTTTTTTTTTTACTGAACTGTCAAAATGAAATATGACCTAATGTTGCTTACACTATAGCTATTATACTCACAATCAGATTGATGACAGCCAAAATGAAAAGAACAACAATCACACATATGGCCAAGTTGCCTTTCCTGCCACGTAAGCCTGTCTTATGGAGACGGTCTTCATCAATCGGAATGTATCCTGCTTTGAAGTTGCTGTTGTGCTCCTTGTTAACATTCCTGCGTTCCACAGCCTTCTCTCGCATAGACTTCTTCACGGGGCCATTAGAGCTTTGCTGTAACACAAGGCATGGGCTAGCTTTAAAAGGCATGTAAATTACCTACAATGGCACACACAAATGTATGCAAAAAATGTAAACTGACTAGTGGGATATATTGGATATTATGTTCAGTATTAGATTTAAGTCTGGCACCTGGCTGTCACAATACACACTTAGAACCACAGCAACCTCTGCTAGCACGACTACATTTAAAATCCAGATACTTTCAGACCATATATGGCTTTATATCTCATTTTTATCATGGCAGATAGGAATTATTAATTATATTGTTAGAGTTAAAAAACTAAAACCAGCTACCAAGAAATTAATCAAGTTTTTACCTCTCAGGAATGATACAGGATATAATCCTGCAGGTCATCCACCACTACAAAGGATTTTAGTTCCCTCCATGCTCATATGTGACAGACCCTCAGTGACTATTCAAAAAGAGTGTGGTGGATACAGTTTTTAAATTAGTTTGACAGCACAGGGTTTGCATTCAACTCCTGTTGCTCGCATGCAGCATTGAGAAAGATGCTGTGAGGCTTCAAATCTGGCATGGGGAATTTGGCCAGAGTAGCTTTCATGTAATAATCTGAAGCTATGAGATTGTAAGGGATATCCTGTCAATGCAACAAAGTAATAGAGAAAACTCTTGTAGATATTCATAGTAAAAATAAACCTTTAATGTATTTTCGTAGCTGTCCAAAATTTTGTTCCACTTCCCTTGAATGGAACGGTTTATTATTTAGGGATTCACATCTTCAAAGAAGGAGTTTTATCTTTTGGATGGAATTAAGTTTGTTCACTAGAAATGAACCCTAAAGCTACACCTTAAGTAACTGCACTTGCATATATCTGCATTGATATAACGAGTAACAACACCGTGGTTTTTTCTGCTGTTGAAGAACTATTAAGAGATGGTGTTGAGAAAGGCGCTTGACCCGGAGGAGTGTGGAGGCTTCGCTGCCTGGGGGATGATGTTCAGGACGCGCTGTGACCCCGCAGAAGCCACGGGAGCTGCGGGGCGCCGCGGGCACCCACGGCTGCCTCCCCGCGCCGCTCAGACGCCCGGGCACCGAGTATTTCTGTCTGTCGCACACCCACGCCTCCCCGCCCCGCCCGGACAGCAGGCTCGGGCCGTCTCTCCCGGCACGGCCGAGCCCGTCCTGTCCGAGCACTGCGGGCACACGGCGGCAAGGGCCGCCCCAGCGCCGCTTCTCCCTTCCCCAGCCGGAGCGCTCCGGCACCACACCAGCCTCGCCCACCGCAGCGAAAATGGCACCCCCACCCGAGCGCCCCCTCCGCCAGCAGCACCCCCGGCCGGACAGCCTGCTCCCCGCGGCCCCGGTCCCCCCTGGCCCTCCCGCGTCCCGCCGCGGCCGGACCTGCTCGGGGGCGGCCGCCGCCATCTTTGCCCGCCACTA